>NW_022985235.1:96281-114312 GCF_010093535.1 Lindgomyces ingoldianus | reverse complement strand
TAGAGAGGTGGAACAGACGCAACTAACCATAATTTAAATATGTTTTACACAACGCATGCTAGAGCAAACTGCATGCAAATTAGCATAAAGGTGCACTTACATTAGGTATACATTTTTTTAAAAAAGAATATAAGAAACACATAAGCTAACAGAGAAACAGCGTTACCGGGGTTTATCCGAAGAAATTCTGACTAACTAGCGCGTCTAAAAGAGGAGATTCTGCTAAACTTTTCGTTCTGCAAACCCGAATATAATAAGCAGAGCAAGCTCTGCTAATAAATGTTATTTATATAACTACTAAAAGAACTCTAAAAGAGCTTTTCTCTACGCATAATATTTAAAGTTGTACAACTACTATATAGCGCAGCAGAATCTAGCTTGTATTAGTTTAAGACATACTACAACTACTATAAAAATAAACTCTGCATAGAAACCTTCTTATATAATTTATGCCTATTAATTATGTATAAAAGCATAAAAATATTTAAAGTTACAGGGCTATAAATAGACAACACTTTTAGTATTATTACAACTAATTTTGCGTAATATAAAGAAGAAAAGCTATAAAAAGCTAAGTTTTATGTAAAACCTAAGATAATATTATTATGTCACAATTATGCACGAGTAAGGTTATAGAGCTTCGCGGAGGTCTAGTTCAATTACTACGTGAGGTATCATGGTAGGTACAAGACGTTGTGTGAGGAACAGGAAGGTTTAGGAGGAAATTAGCAATTAAATACTCAGCTTAGAAGTCTAAGCGCTTTAGGTATAAATTAAGCCTGTTCTAGGTTTAGTTAGTGTTAAGGCGGTTTGTGCTTAAGTTCATGTCTGTGTTGTGTTGTGTTCGTGTCGGACGTGCACTAATAATACTCCGGTACGCGTCCGATACGGTTATGTCTGGGATCCGGGGAGGATACCGTGACATATTACATAAACAGCTTATAAAATTTAATAAAAGAAAAATCTAGCTTATATAAAATAAAACTATAATTTTATTAACTTAAAAAAAATAAGCTAAGAACCTTTATACAGTAGACCTAAACGCAGAGGACGCTGCGTAGAAGTACATTAAACAGCGCGCACAAGGTGCCTATATTACATCTGTATGTTAACCTAAGACAGCATTTAACCTATTTACTACTACTTAAGTTGTGTTACTGTTGTACAATAATATTAAAGCATTAAACATATAAATCTAATAGCAAATTAATAACTAGAATTAAGAATTATTATATGTACTACTTAATCTCTTTTATATAAAGTTATTTATTTTTACTAATAGATTATTTATAAATAATAAAGACCTAAGTTTATAGCTTAGCTTTTTTATTATTCTTAAGATAAAGCAGCGCACTAGAAACTTATACAACTTTAAAATTATAAGTAATATTATACACTAGAACTCTTTTAAGTGTAAATAGATTACCTGCTCTGTACTAGCTAGTAAATTATATAGAATAGTAGGAGGATTTAACTGCGCAATTGCACTAAGCACAACAATTAACTAGATTATACATATGCTTAGACTACCTCTAATACCTATTGTACTATGCACAGACTTAAGATCTTTGTATAAATGTCTTATAAAGCTTAGTACAACTAAAAAAAAAGGCTTATAATTAATATTATATTAATTTAAGAATTATACAAGAAAAGAAAGATTATAGAAATTAGGTAGATTAATAAAAAAAAAACCTAGTAGATGCCTGTACAAAGAAGGCGCTAAACTCTACTCTTAAGGAACTAGTTTTACACAACTAACTAACTATTAGAGTTAAAGCATTAGTTAATAGGCTTAGGCCTATACAAGACAATAAACAGGGCGCTGTGCTGTAAGAGCTTTAGTAGTATAAGCAGAGCAAACTAGGTAAGGTCTGTACAAAGGAAAAAGAAAAGTTGCTAGTGTCTAAATAGTAGTATTTAGATACGCAGTTAGGCGTTACATGACATAGTCTTGTGTCACAGTTGTACGCACAGACAGATAAATAACCTTTCCTTCGCATAGACTTAGAAAAAGAAGAATTAACACCAGTTACCTACAACCCCCCCCCCCTGCGCGCGATGTGTACACTGTGCAAACCTCTTTGCTTTGCATAGCTAGCATAGAGTCTATTCAACAATTAGAAAGTTATAACTTAAAGTATACCTATAAGAATTTCTTTATATAAAAGTAGACTAAACACTAAATAAAAAAGTATTAGCTTTAAAAAATAAGAATTAATAAGATTAATTAGTACTATATAAATTACTAATCTAGTCAGTAGTGTTATATATTACATACTAGATACACTAACACCCTTTCTATTATCTCTTGCTAACATAGACTAAATAAATGCGTACTTTAACAACATGTAAAATGTAATTATATAAAGTAATAAAAGTAAAGTCCTAGTTATATGTAAATAAGGTTACCTATTTATTAATATATAAAAAAAGAAATTAATGTTTTTTTATAAAACATAAACTTTAATAACTGCACAGAAGGTTTAGCTATTCTTATATAGAACAGCTTTATATAATGCTTAAGAACGCTAGATACAACGCTAATCCCTTTATACTTAAAAAAATTAAGAAGTTTTGCTACATGTGTTAGCTACATAACCTAGCACTATAAAAATTTAAGTTTATAATTAAAAATAATTTATACTTTAATTATAAAATAGTAATTAATGTTATATAAATTAGTAACTAAAATGTACTACATATAATTAATATAAATACATTATTTTAAGTAGTAACCTTTTTAAAATTAATGTCTGCACAAGATACCTAGGATGTGCTCTGCAAGTGTTAGATTAACATATATTAAGGCCTACCTAATTACATTATACATAACCTTAGTATAAACTTTATATCTAAAGATTTCTAGAATTGTGTAAAGATTATAGGAGTAATATGTTAATAAATGCTAGTAAAAGCCTATTAGGCTATAAAGAAGATTAAGCGCGCGCATGTACTACTACAACATGCATACAACATCTTTTATATAGAATTAGATAATTATATAAATAATAAATTAGTGTTATAAATAGCTGTTAAAGCTTAAAATAATATAGTAAAACTAAATAGTCTTATACTTATATTACTTATGTTTAGAATGTACCTAAGAATTAACATAGATTCTACACTATCTTCTAACATTGCTACGCAAGCTAACGCTGTATAAAAGGTAATAAAGATGCTTTAGAGTAAGAGAGTAAAAGTTAATGTTAATTATATAATTAAAACCTAAAATAGCTTAACATTATATAAAGTCCTAAATCTCTTACTTAGTTCTAAAGTAAAAATGTAGTTAAAAAAAGGAATAGACAAGACTGTATATAGTAAAGAGAATTAAGGCCCTAAATGTTATTATTAAGATAAAGAATAGTCTAGTAAGACTCTACTACACACAAGTTATGCTATATTATTATATAAAAGATAAGAATAAACCTGCACAATAACTGCTAGATCTAGATAAACTAGCCCTAGTACAAAGGGATCCTCTATAGGCATAAAAGAGAGGTTATTTATGTAAGTAACTAGCTTTAATTAATAAACTACATAAAACAGCCTCTTAAGTAGCATTAAATTTATTATATAAACTAGAACTATAACTAGCTAAGAAAGGCTATAAAAGACTACATAAAAATTCTATATAAAACATAATGTTTTTAACTTAGAAGAAAAAGAATAACTACGCTTTAGAAATTAAGCTTTATGTAGATAGTGTAATTATAATACTTAAAAAACTATTTAAAAAATTAAACTATATAAAAATAAAAAGTTTAATTATAAGTAGTATATTTAAGGTACTTTTATATAATTTATTAATTTATAAGAGATAGATTTTTAACTTTTGTCTTATATATAAAGTTAAAGGGAAATTAACATAACTATATAAAAAATTATAACTTATGTCTATAAAGTATTTTAATAAAAAAAATCTTTACATAGTCTTTTATAATTTAGAAAATAAGTTAGAGGTTAATTCTAGCTATTAGCTTATTACTAATAGCTTTATATAGTATGCACTATAAGCTATGTAATATTACTTAAGTGTATATATAGTTAATAGATAAACTTACATAAATGTTGTTTACATAACTACTAAAAGAACTCTATAAGAGCTTTTCTTTATGTATAATATTTAGAGTTGTACAACTACTGTATAGCGTAGTAGAATCTAGCTTATATTAGTTTAAGACATACTATAACTACTATAAAAATTAACTTTGCATAGAAACTTTCTTGTGTAATCTATACTTATTAATTACGCATAGAGGCATAAAAATGTTTAGAATTATAGGGCTATAAATAGACAACACTTTTAGTATTATTATAACTAATTTTATACAACATAAAAAAGAAGAGCTATAAAAGGCTAAATTCTATATAAAGCTTAAGATAATACTATTACATAAATAGCTTATAAAATATAATAAAAAAATCTAGCTTATATAAAATAAAACTATAATCTTATTAACTTAAAAAGAATAAGCTAAGAACCTCTATATAGTAGACCTAAATGTAGAGGACGCTACACAGAGGTATATTAAATAGCGCGCATAAGGTGCCTATATTATGTTAGTGTGTTAACTAGAGGCAGCATTTAACTTATTTACTATTGCTTAAGTTGTGTTACTGTTATATAATAATATTAAAGCCTTAAATATACAAATTAAATAGCAAATTAATAATTAGAATTAGGTATTATTATATATACTACTTAATCTTTTTTATATAAAGTTGTTTATCTTTACTAATAGGTTATTTATAAATACTAAGGACCTAAGTTTATAGCTTAGCTTTTTTATTATTTTTAAAACAGAGCAGCGCACTAAAAACTTATATAACTTTAAAATTACAAGCAATATTATATACTAAAACTCCTTTAAATGTAAACATGTTACCTGCTCTATACTAGCTAGTAAACTATATAAAATAGTAGAAGAATTTAACTGCGTAATTGCACTAAGCACAATAATTAACTAGATTATATGTATGCTTAGACTACCTCTAATACCTATTATACTATGCATATATTTAAGATCTCTATATAAATGTCTTATAAAGCTTAGTACAACAAATAAAAAAAAGCTTATAATTAATATTATGTTAATTTAAGAATTGTATAAAAAAAAGAAGATTATAGAAATTAGGTAGATTAATAAGAAAAATAACTTAGTAAATGCTTATTAAAAAAAGCGCTAAACTCTGCTCTTAAGAAACTAATTTTTTATAACTAACTAACTATTAAAGTTAAAGCATTGGTTAATAAACTTAGGCTTGTATAAAATAATAAATAGGGTGTTATATTATAAGTATAAGTGTTAGATTAAAGCACTGTTTCTAGGCTTCCTGAGATGAATGATGGGTTTGGATATGATGTATGGGATGATCATTGATTGTATTGATTTATCGATCCTTTTTATGCTCTACTCGTGTTGCTCGGCTTTTTGTTTTGCCGATCCGAGTCCCTCGCGCACTTGCCCTATGCGCGACCAGCTTGCAACATGCTGCAATTTGCTGCAATTTGCTGCAAAATGCTGTAAAATGCTGCAATTTGCAGCAACATACTGTTCGAGCTTATTGCTCGTACTATGTAGCAGCTTTCGTCAAGCGTTCCTCCTGTCTTGACAGTAGGTGCGCATATCTGACAATAAGTAGGGCAGACTAGGCAAGGTCTATATAAAGGAAAAAGAAAAAGATGCTAGTGTTTAAATAGTAGTATTTAGATACACAGTTAAGCTTTATGTGTTATAGTCTTGTGTCACGGTTGTACGCACAGACAGATAAATACCCCTTTCCTTTGCACAGAATTAGAACAAGAAGAATTAACACTAGTTACCTGCAAACCCCCTCTGCGCGATGTGTACACCGTGCAAACCTCTTTGCTTTGCATAGCTAGCATAGAGCCTATTCAACAGTTAATAACTAGTAAACAGTAGCTGCTAATAGTACACTTCTTTATATACACATTAAAGTGCTTTAACTAGTTTAGACTAAGCTAATTAGTAGTCTAGCTATGCTTAGAGACTATAATAATTTAATTTTAAAGTAGATTTTTTTTATACTAGTTTAAAAAGTAATTACTACCTTAAAGAATAATAAAAAGTAAAATAGCTTACTTTTTAGCATTAATGCTCTAGATAGCTGTTGTCTACTACTAGTTACTTAGCTAGACTGCTTTTAGCTGTTCTTATCTCTCTAAACTTATAATAACTACTCTAACGTACTTTATAGGCGAGTTGCTTACACACCCAAGTCGCTTACTTTTGCTAAGACCCCACCCTAACAAACTCTATTATAGCCCATAACAACCCGCTCTAGCACTATATAGTACAGTACAGCCTAGAATATTATTTAGATACTACTTCTGCTTCTTGCTTCCACATTTGCGTATTATGCCTAGTCTAATTGCACTGTCTGCAGCGCCTTTAGAATAGCTTACCTACTTTAGCTTACACCTACTTCTTTGCCTTCTTTCTGTTACTGCGCGCTCTAAACTCCTTTAGAGCTGTTAAGCGCAGGCCTTTTTAAATTATTAAGGTCTTTTCTACCTTAATCTGCTTTCTTTTATATAATTTATGTTACATAGCAGCTTTATTAGCTACTTAAAGCTTAGTAATTTCTTATTACACTAACACTAGCTTATGCGTAATTATTACTGCCCTTTTTAAAACCTTTTTAAACACCTTAACTATAAAAGTTAGTAAACTATTTATATACTTTTAAATTTTTATTTTTATAAATATTAATTATAACTTAAGTTTTAGAGTATTACTTAGAGTTTACAACTACTAGAGCTTGTTATATATAAGTAGTAGTAGTAATAGAGTGCGCAACTTTACATTAAGGCCTATTATAACTTATTATAGGTTAAAAAGAACTAATCTAGCGCCTTAAACCTTTTTTTAAATATTACTAAAAGTAATTATAGCATTATAGGCTACTTTAAAGCATAGCAGAAACTTTATTTTTATAATATAAGTAATCTAGTTACATATAAGGTTTTTAGTTTAGCGCTTATACACTTTCTTTAAAGAAGTAAAATAACCTATATTAAGTAGCTATAAAAAGTGTAATAAGTAAAAAAGTATATAAATAGTAATAATCTTATTATCTTTATAGTATTACTAGAAATAAAGTAAGTTATAGCTCTTATAGCTATTAATAACTAGTAGATAGTAGCTGCTAATAGTACACTTTTTTATATGTATATTAAAGTGCTTTAACTAGTCTAAACTAAGCTAATTAGTAGTCTAGCTGCGCTTAGAGATTGCAATAACTTAATTTTAAAGTAAATTTTTCTTTTTATACTAGTTTAAAAGGTAGTTGCTACCTTAAAAAATAATAAAAAGTAAAATAGCCTACTTTTTAGCATTAATGCCCTAGATAGCTGTTGTCTACTTCTAGTTACTTAGCTAGACTACTTTTAGCTGTCCTTATCTCTCTAAACTTATAATAACTGCTCTAGTAAATATCTAGCCTATTATAAACCTTATTTTATTAAAGTTGTACATGTTATTATTTTAGATGCTATACTTAGCTTTAATATTCTTTATAAAGTTAAACTAGCTTTAAATTACTATAAAATCTTTATAAAAAGCTTTTTTATAGTTATACTTATACTTAAACTTTACTTTAAGCTTTAAGTAACACTTAATAAACATATTAAGCTAGTTTATGCTAATATAGCCTATATTATGCTTAGCACGTAAAGAATTAGCTATATTAGCTATAGCTGCTAGCTAGAGGGGAAATCCTTGCGCATTTAGCTTAAGTATGTGCTAAATAATTACCTACTTTTTATTATTATCTAGCTTTTATAAGTTAGCTGTATAATTAGCTTAAGAAGGTTGTTTAGTGTATTAGTTACTTATTATTTTTTAAAAGACCTTATAGATAGCTGCAGCGTGTTGCTTAAAAAGTGTTATGTTTTATTTAAAAGCTTAAAGCATAAGCTGCATCTAACATTCTTTTAACATGTTTAAGTAGTGTTATTAGAAATATATTAGTGTAGAAAGAGTAGTGTAGTAAGGTCTTAGCAAAAGTAAGTAACTTAGGTGTGTAAGCAACTCGCCTATAAAGTATGTTAGTAGATATTTAGCCTATTATAAACTTTATCTTATTAAAGTTGTATGTGTTGTTATTCTAGATACTATAGTTAGCTTTAATATTCTTTATAAAGTTAAACTAGCTTTAAATTGCTATAAGATTTTGTAGAGGATAAAATAGCCTAGCAGTAGCTGTTTAGAAGATCGGATGAAGTGACTCTGCTATCTAAGAGAGCTGAGGGCTCTCCTTATATACACCAAGCTTCGGAACATAATATCTCCAGATCTCGAGCTGCGTCCCAGGCTCTGAGCCCCAGTCCCAGGCTCTGAGCCCCAGCCAAGGCTCTCAGTATACGCGACACACCCCCCAGGTGAGCTGCGCAGCAGCTCACCTGCGTTAAGCGTTAACTTAGCTTGTTAGAGCAGCGTTGCGCGTTTACCCTGTGTTTGTGCTTGTTTCCCTAGGCAGCGCGATGCTTGTTTCCCTAGGCAGCGCAGGTTATGTGCATGCTAGGATTGCCGCAACAGAGGTAAATAAATTCTGCTGCTTCTTAAGTTTCTCTTCTGTAAGTCTTAACAACATGCTACGTGTAAGTTAATGCTTTTAAGAGCTCTAAGAATAACTTTAAACCTAACTGCAATCTCTGCTAACATGTGTATAAAGCTTAATAAAGCTAAACAAGCCGCTCGCTCGCGTGCCGCCGCTCTGCGGGGCCGCGTTGCCCGCAAGCCTGCGCCCACTACCCCCCGCCGGCCTCCCCCTAGTGCGCTCCGCGCGCAGTCCTGTCTAGGCTGCATAAAGAGTGCGCTTACAGGGCGCTCTAGTGGGGAGTGCTATAATTCTGCTACTAGCAGTTTACGCTGCTAGCGCTGTTTCTCTAGGCACAGCTGCCTGCCCCTGTAAGCCCTGTAGCAGTATGTAGGGTAATCTAGCTTTTAACCTATTTATAGTCCCCCTGTTGCTGTTATCTATGCGCAGCGCTTTGTTGCAGCGCTTGTTATAGAGGACAAGCAGGTAAGCTTCTCTGCAGAGATTATGTGTTATACCTTAGATTAGACTAACAGGCTATAGGCTGCGTCCTAGCTTTAGCTAGTTCTTTAAGCTCTGCTTAAGAAAGATATAGTAGAGAAAGAGAAGGAAAAAAAGAAGGAGGAGGAGGAGGAGAAGGAGGAGGAGGAGTAAGAGGAGAAGGAAGAGGAGGTGGAGGAGGTAGAGAAGGAGGATGTTACGGTCTACGGTTGGACCAGCGTAACTCCACCAGCAGTGCTCCACAATCTAGCTGGATTAGGACAGGGCTCGCTTACAGACCAGTCAGAGGACACAGGGGCAGCGCAGCTGCCTGCAATAATAGAAGAATGCGTTATTTAATAGAAAAGTAAGACGCAAGTTCTAAAAAAGCCTTAGCAAGTTTAGTAAGTCTAAAGGAGTTAGCTGCGCAGCTAGCGTAGCTAAACTTAGGGAACTTGCTTAAGCTTGTCTTAGCACACCTAGCATATGTATATAGTTCCTATATTAAACAACTTTTAAGAGGTGTGTTTAACATTTAGTTTATTCTTTACATAGACTAAGTAGCATTTAGCTTTATAAAGAGCTATAATACTATTTATATATCTTACACTATATATACCTCTAACTTTGTCTAACAGGACTGTTTAACCTAGCCTCCCTACTGCTGCATAAAGGGCAAACCACAATCTAGTTATTCTACCATTCTCCATTAGCCCATTAGCCTGTACGTAGGACTGTACACCCTACCGGATTGGCCCCTACCTTCCGTCCTACTTCCCCATAGGAATATCACAAGACCCGAGTGCTTCTAGGAAGCAAGGATTGTAACAGAGGAGGAGCAGGGTGTTGTCTCCTCTAGGCTCCTAGCGCGTTACTAGCGCGCTAAGGAACTCTTAGGTAAGCTTATTAATCTCCTTATAGTTTAGGCGTTCTATGTTTTCGCGCATCTTATGTACTAAATCCCTACTTAAACTCTATAGCATAGGGGGGTGTCTTTGCTAGTAGATAGCCCTCTTGTTTCTAGGCAGTGTAGAGATGTCCCTGCTATTAATAATTAATAATTTCTCCCCTTAAAAGCTTATTTACATGTCTATAAAGTTAAAAAGCTACTTAAAGTGCTTAAATTACTATTTTAGTAAGTACTTTATAAGTCTATCTACTAGCATGTCTCTTATTTTAATATAGCGCACTTTAAAAGATTCTTTTGTGTGCTTCTAGCGCAGCTACATGTTCTAAATATTAATATAGCATAGGCAGGTAGTTATTTAGGTGTTCTTCTCTACTACTAACTAGATTATCTACTAGTTATTACAGTAAATCTACTATAGTATGCCTAGCTTTAGGGTAAGCTTTTTAAAAAAGTGTTTTAAAGCTAGTAATTTTTTTATAATATGCGCTAAAGTAAGCAGCTTAGCCTTTATTATAAACATAGTTACTATTAGCTAAAAAGCTGCTTTTTATAGAATTAGTTTTCTAAAAAGTAAAATAATATATTTATAAAATAATTATTTAGTCTTTATGTAGTTAGTAAAAGACACATCTTTACACATAATAAGTTGCGCGCCTTCTAGTGCTCTGTATTATATGCCTATATGCCTTATGTAGTATAGGTACATAATTGCCTAATTTACTGCCTAGAAGTGCTGCTTTCCTAAGTTTGTTAGGTAGTAAGAGAGCTAGGATGCTGCAAATGCTATGTTAGGGCGCACTATAATTATAGTGCATAGTGTTAATCCTACGCGCTTTTAGTACTTTAGTATTTTATACTTTATTACTAATTCTTAGTTACTTATAAGCTTTTCTAATAGTAAAAAAGTCTTTAAAAAAAGCGCGCTTTTTATAAAGTTAAACTTCTTTACTACTTTTTTAATATATATGTTATGTACTAGCTAAATTATCTTAGCCTTTTTATTTTTAATTATTTTAATTTTTAAAAACAATTTACACAGCTTTTAATTTTTTAGCTTATATATTTCTTTAATTACACTAATTAATTAGTAAGCTTCTAACTTATTATTATAGTAATAGATGTAAAGTATGTTATCTATATATAAAAAAAGTAAAATATAGTAATTATAGTTAAAAAATAAGCACAGGTTCTTTTTAAATAAGATAAGCTTAAGCTTCTAAAAACCCTATAAAAGCTTTTAGTACTATAAGATTAGCAAGTTGCGCAGTTTATATAGAGCTTAGAGAAGCTTAATACACATGCTAGGCTTTATAAAGCCTTTTAGAAGCTTTTATGTTACTTTTAGCTTACCTTTATAGTGTGTGTTTAGAAATGCGCTTATAACATTATATTACCTAATTTCTAAGTTAAATTAAGCTGCTATTACTACTACTGTTTAGAAAAATCTAGCTGTAAGAGTAGTAGCATAGGTTAACTAGAGTAAGTCCTTACTTTAAAAATTACTATATACGCAAATATAAGCTTTACATTTAGTAAAATACCTATTTTAGTTAAATTTATATATAAATACTTACTTTAGTAAAAGCAGCTTAGATGTTACTTTAGTTTACATAATTTTTAAGTGCTTTTTTTAAGCAAAGTAGCTATTCTTTTTTGTGCTATAATTTTAAAAAAAAATTTATATAAGTGTTTATATAGATTTTTTTATTTTAAAAGTTTTTTTAAAAGCTTATAAGCTCTTAGTTAAAGCTGCCTAAAAAAGGCAGCTATAAAAAACACTATATAAAGCGTTTTAAGCGCTCTATTATTATAAGTAATAAATGCTTTAAAAAAGTTTATTTAACAGTGCTTTAGATTAACTAGAGTAATATGTATACAGTTTTTTTCTAAGAGCGTTATATATATACCTCTGCTTCCTACACCTCTAGGCTTACCTAGGTTATTAAGATCTTACCTCTATATTTTTTAGCTTATACATGTAGCTAGTCCCTAGCTTTTTTTATTATACACATGCTTAAAAAGTGCCTTACCTGCTTTAACTAGAGCTATAAAAGATAATGTTTTAGTATAAAAAGTAAAAGTTAATTTTTTAACTAGCAAGTTAGCTATTTAACTTAATAAGCCTAGTAGATCTGCTTCTTTAGTTAAGTGCACTTACTAGAGATTACTAGTATGCTTATGCCTACCCTATATAAAGCATGTTATAGAGCTATCTGTAAGCTCTAGCTTAAGAGTTAGCTTTAGAGTAATAAGTGCTATATATTTATTAAAAACTATGTAAATTTTTAGTAACTTACTTATTATGCTTATTACTTATGTAGTTACTTTTACTTTTAAGTGCTAATCTTTTAGCTAGCTAACTTAAGTTTTAATAAGCTTTTTAGTTTTTATACTTTTAAGCTTATGCTTTTAAGGCTTTTAATTTAGTATATTACTTTACTACTTATCTAACCTTTAAAGTAAAAGCTTAAAGGCTTTTTCTATATTATAAATCTTACTTTACTTATTAAGAATTTTAAGAATTTTAAAGGCTTTTTTCTAAAAAATTTACTTATTACTTTTATTTTTATAAAAGTGTGTCTTATTAAAAGCTATGTTTTTTATAGTAATTACTTAGTTAAGTAACAGGACCTATATTCTATAGATATTTAAAGCTCTATAGCCTATAAAATATTCTATGTAGCTCTATAAAGTTACTTTAAAGCTTTACTTCTAATGCTTAGCTACTTACTTCTTATTAAGTAAGTAAGCACAACAGCTATATGTGTAGGTTCTACTCTAATTAGGCCTTAAATTAGCTATAGCACTTCTTACTTACTTTAGCTTATAGTATTTAAAGTAGTTAGTAAACTATATGTTTAAGACTTTATTTAGTAAGTATAGGTTATATATGTGCAACAGGCTTATATTATACAGCTATGTTGCTGCGTCTACTACTTCTAGCTAGAGCTTCTTAGAGAGTCCTACGCTGCTTTTTATTTTAATAAACTTTATAATTATTTTTTATTTAGCTCTTTCTATAGCTTAATTTAGCTTATAAGTATATAGTAAAAAGGTTTTAATATTAATACTAAATTCTTTTGCTTAAAGCTTATACTTTAACTTTTTATGCTAAAGGAGTGTAGTAGTATTATTATTTTACTATATTTTACTAATCTAAAGCTTATATTAATTAAACACTATACTTTTAAAGTTCTTTATTACTTTTTAAATTTCTAAGAGTGTTTTTACTTAAAAAAAAGTATAATAAGATTTTACTGCTATATTTATTCTTAATAATTATTATTTATAGAGCTTTACTGCGCCTTAATAGCATATTAAAGATATCTTATATAATTTTTTAGAATAAGTAGAGAGCTTACTTTTTTAGTCTTCTTAATATAACCTGCTTAGTGTGTGTTGTTGCGCAGTACTTACAGTATACTTACTTTATACCTATTATTTGTACATTTCTTACGCTTTTAACTAAAGCCTATAAAGCTTTAGAGCCTAGGTGTCTTGCGCACGCATGCTAGAGCTTTTTTAAGTCTAAGTATAAGAATATAGTTTATAAGTGTTAGTAATCTAAAAGCACACTTTACACTAGTAAGTAGAAAGAGACAGCTTTATATTTAACAAACATAAAGTTATGTTTTTAGTAGAGTGTTATAAGTACCTTATTCTTTTCTAGTGTACCTATGTGTAGTGTATAGTTAAGTTTTAAATACTATAGTTCTTTTTTGTTAAATAAGCTTTTAAGATAATATTAATGTAAAATCCTTCTATAATAACTACCTTTTATAGTGTAAGATCTTCTATGCGCTTTTTTTATACTTTATTTAACACCTTTTTAAGCTTTCTAGTTTCTGTTCCCTAGATTAAGAACAACTAAGTACTAGCTTTTACTATATATAAACTTTAAGCTTTTTTAAATAACCTAGGTATAAGTAGCTTTATACTATTTACTAAGTGCGTAGCACTTTTATTGTCTAGAATTATGCTTATAAAAAGTAAGTAAGTGTTAAAATTTATAGTTATATGCATTTTTTGTTTTACTAAAAGCGCTAGGTTAATAAGTGCAGTAATAATGCTTTTTAAAAATGCTAGCTTATTTAATTCTTTAATAGCTTTTAGAGTAGGGGAAGCTCTGTTTAGAATTATATAGCCTCTTTTAAGTAGTACAGCTTTTACTTTTTTATGCTGCACTTACTTAAGCCTTTTAAAAATTTTTAATATACAGTTTTACTAAGCTTTTTTAGCTTTTTAGTAACTGCTAATGTAAAGTCTCTACAGTCTGCTACTTTTTATAGATAATAAGATTACCTTAGAGCTTTATATAAGCATAAGTAGCCTAATTAAGCTAAAATAGATTAGGCTAAATTATTATCTAATTATCTACTAAGCATTATAAATATACCTATGCTTTAGTTACTTACATGTAAAAAGTGCTTTTAGAGCATTATTAAGAAAATCTTACTAATTTTTTAAATTATTAGAGGTTTCTTACTAAGTGCGCTAGCCTCTATAACTCTCTAGTGCATAAAGCGCGCCTAGTCTAGTGCAAGCTTTAAAGCTAGGGCGTCTAGGAAGTCTTATGCAGTAAGCTAGCCTTCTATATTAAGAATCTTATAGGTCCTTACTTTAGTGTATAAGAAGTGCTACTGCTAGTACTAAGCTTTTAAAGTTATAGTGCTATGCTTTACTTTAGTAAGGTAAGCTTTATACTTTACTTATATAAGATTTTTTATGCTTATGTTTATTAGTGCTAGCTCTTATTTTAAGGCTTATATAAGTGCTTATAAAGTAGATTAGTTCTCTAATATAAGCTGCATTATTGCAGGTTTTAGGAGCTTTAGTGCAACAGTTGCATTAACCTAGTTCTAGATTATCTAAAGACACGTTGCACAAAAAGCCTAGTTGCTTAATTAAGCTTAGTACTTAGTAATATTAGTCTAGTACTGTATGTTAGCTTTTTTTAGTAGGTTCTAAGCAGTAATTGCTTGAAGTGTAGGTATCTCTAGAGCGCTGTCTATAGGATTTAGAGCGTCTAGTCTATCTAGATTAATTATGTCCTATAGGTTTTTGCTAAGAGCATAGAACTAGAGCTAAATAAACTAGAGAGGCTAGCTTACATAGTCCTTAAGCTAGTATACTTCTGTTAGAAGAGGAGCATCTTAATTAGCTATAATGTGGGCTTTAGAGGTAATAAGGATAAGAGAGCTTCTAAACAGCTTTTGCTAGCGCTATAGTTATATAAGGAGAATTATCCTAGGTTCTTAAAGCGCTAGGCCTATAACTATAGAGGATAAAATAGCCTAGCAGTAGCTATTTAGAAGATTAGATAAAGTAACTCTGCTATCTAAGAGAGCTAAGGGCTCTCCTTATATACACTAAGCTTCAGAACATAATATCTCTAGATCCCGAGCTGCGTCCCAGGCTCTGAGCCCCAGCTAAGGCTCTTAGTATACGCAACAGATTTTTATAGAAAGCTTTTTTATACTTATAGTTATACATAAACTTTACTTTAAGCTTTAAGTAGCACTTAATAAACATATTAAGCTAGTTTATACTAATATAGCTTATATTATGCTTAGCGTGTAAAGAATTAGCTATATTAGCTATAGCTGCTAGCTAAGAGAGAAATCCTTGCGCATCTAGCTTAAGTATGTGCTAAATAATTACATACTTTTTATTATTATCTAGCTTTTATAAGTTAGCTATATAATTAGCTTAGAAAGGTTATCTAGTGTGTTAGCTACTTATTATTTTTTTAAAAGACCTTATAAATAGCTACAGTGTGTTACTTAAAAAGTGTTATATTTTATTTAAAAGCTTAAAGCATAAGCTGCATCTAACATTTTTTTAACACATTTAAGTAGTGTTATTAGAAATGTATTAGTGTAAAAAGAGTAGTGTAGTAGGGTCTTAGTAAAAGTAAGTAACTTAGGTGTGTAAACAACTTGTTTATAAAGTACGTTATATAATATTTAGATTTTTTACTTTATAACGTACACTATAGTTAAGTTGCTTACACACCTAAGTTACTTACTTTTACTAAGACTATACTAAACTACTTCTTTTACACTAATATATTTCTAATAACACTACTTAGATATGTTAAAGAAATGTTAAATATTATAACAGCACAGGCAAGACAATAGGTCTAAATGCAATGGGAATCCACTTAGAGGCATATAGGAGTGCGTGGGGACTTAGAACCTAGGAATGCTATTAACATCTATAGGCCTTGTACAAAGGATATTAGAAAACTACTAAGCTAGCTAAGAGAAAAGGTGCAACTAAATACTTAGGTAAATAAAAGTAACTATAAAGAACAAGGTTAAGTTATAGTTTAGGCTAATACAAGGACCCTTTAGATAGGTTCTAAGCAACCTAAGATATAATAATTTATAAGAATTATTACACTAACGTGCTTCACAGGCGAGTTGCTTACACACCTAAGTTGCTTACTTTTGCTAAGACCACACCCTAACAAACTCTATTATAGCCTATAACAACTTGCTCTAGTACTATATAGTATAGTACAGTCTAGAATATTATTTAGATACTACTTCTGCTTCTTACTTACACATTTATGTGTTATGCCTAGTCTAATTGCACTATCTATAGCGCCTTTAAGATAGCTTACTTACTTTAGCTTATACTTGCTTCTTTACCTTTTTTCTATTACTATGCACTTTAAACTTCTTTAGAGCTGTTAAGTATAAGCTTTTCTAAATTATTAAAGTTTTTTCTACTTTAATTTACTTGCTTTTATATAATTTATATTATGTAGTAGCCTTATGTCAGATATGCGCACCTACTATCAAGACAGGAGGAACGCTTGACAAAAGCTGCTACATAGTACGAGCAATAAGCTCGAACAGCATGTTGCAGCAAATTGCAGCATGTTGCAAGCTGGTCGCGCATAGGGCTAGTGCGCGAGGGACTCGGATCGGAAAAACAAAAGCCGAGCAACACGAGTAGAGCAGAAAAAGGATCGATAAACTAATACAATCAATCATCATCCCATACATCATATCCAAACCCATCATTCATCTTAGGAAGCCTAGAAACAGTGCTTCAATCTAACACCTTATTAGCTACTTAAAGCTTAGTGATTTTTTATTACACTAACACTAGTTTATATATAATTATTACTATTCTTTTTAAAACTTTTTTAAACACTTTAACTATAAAAGTTAGTAAACTATTTATATGCTTTTAAATTTTTATTTGTATAAGTATTAAAGTATTACTTAGAGTTTACAACTACTAAGGCTTGTTATGTATAAGTAGTAGTAGTAATACAGTGTGTAACTTTATATTAAATTTTATTATAACTTATTATAAGTTAAAAAGAACTAATTTAGCGCTTTAAAACTTTTCTTAGATATTACTAAAAGTAATTATAGTATTATAGGCTACTTTAAAGCATAGTAAAAACTTTATTTTTATAATATAAGTAATTTAGTTACATATAAGGTTTTTAGATTAGTACTTATACACTTTTTTTAAAGAAGTAAAACAACTTACATTAAGTAGCTATAAGAAGTGTAATAAGTAAAGAAGCATATAAATAGTAATACTTTTATTATTTTTATAGTATTACTAAAAATAAAGTAAGTTATAGCTCTTATAGCTGTTAATAACTAGCAGACAGTAGCTGCTAATAGTACTCTTTTTTATATGCACATTAAAGTGCTTTAACTAGTCTAGACTAAGCTAATTAGTAGTCTAGCTGCGCTTAGAGACTATAATAACTTAATTTTAAAGTACATTTTTTTATACTAGTTTAAATAGTAATTACTACCCTAAAAAATAATAAAAGGTAGAATAGCCTACTCTTTAGCATTAATACCTTAGATAGCTGTTATCTACTTCTTGTTGCCTAGCTAGACTGCTTTTAGCTGTTCTTATCTCTCTAAACCTATAATAACTGCTTTAGTAGATATCTAGCCTATTATTAGCAGAGCTTGCTCTGCTTATTATATTCGGGTTTGCAGAACGAAAAGTTTAGCAGAATCTCCTCTTTTGGACGCGCTAGTTAGTCAGAATTTCTTCGGATAAACCCCGGTAACGCTGTTTCTCTGT
>NW_022985235.1:59828-95261 GCF_010093535.1 Lindgomyces ingoldianus | reverse complement strand
GACCTATTGTCTTGCCTGCGCTGTTACACTTCTTTGCCTTCTTCCTGTCACTGCGCGCCCTAACCTCCTTTAGAGCTGTTAAGCGCAGGCCTTTCTAAATGTAGCTGCCTTATTAGCTGCTTAAAGCTTAGTAATTTCCTATTATGCTAACACTAGCTTATGTATAATTATTGCTGCTCTTTGTAAGACTTTTTTTTCTAGAGGCATTACCCTTCTATAACCCTCTCTAGATGTAGAGCTACTTGCAACACAACTAATATCTACTAGGGATTGCTGCCTGCTGCTGTAATCTACTGTAGTTTGCTGCAATTTGCTATAGTTTGCTGTAATTTGCTGTAATTTGCTGCAATTTGCTGCAGTTTGCCGCAATTTGCTGTAGTTTGCCGCAATTTGCTGTAGTTTGCCGCAATTTACTGTAGTTTGCCGCAATTTACTGTAGTTTGCCGCAATTTGCTGTAGTTTGCTGCAATTTACTTTATGCATTTCTTAACACTAGTAAGTAATCTCTTACTAATACCTCTAGGCATTAGTCTATTATATTTAAACAATAGTTAAAGAAGCTAAACTAGCAGTTGTGCAAGCAAAACAGCTTGTTAAGGTATTACATGTACTACATTAATCTTTGCAGCGATAGAGAGGCAGAGGCAGAGGCAGAGGCAGCAGTAGAGCTCCCCAGCACTCTAAGAAATTCCTGCAGAGTGTAATAAGGTAGGCGCTCTGCCTGCTAAGCTAATACTATACAACTTTTCTTACTATACTAAAAGGTACGCATAAGAATACTTAAGCTAAGTATTCTTGCATAGTATAATATATATATAGATAATAGTAGGGTAAGCACTAGCACTAGCAGTTGTCTCTAGCCTAGCCTAAACCTCTATAAGCAAGAGAAGGCCATGTGGTTAACTGTGCTGACCTTGTTATATAGAGGCAATAAACTACATAAGCTGCAGCTCTACAACTAGGGCTTTAATGCTTAAATAATTAAATTAAAGATATTAAGTAGCAGTATTAAACATAGTGTAGCAGTATTAGGCTGTAAAAGGAACAGGCGCAACGTGTAATAAGGTAGGCACAGTTAACCACATAGCCTTCTCTTGCTTATAGAGGTTTAGGCTAGACTAGAGACAACTACTAGTGCTAGTGCTAGCCCTAGCATTATCTATATATATATTATACTATGTAAGCATACTTAGCTTAAGTATTCTTGTGCGTACCTTTTAGTACAGTAGAGAAAGTTATATAGTATTAGCTTAGCAGGCAGGGCGTCTACCTTATTACACAACGCTAGAGACTGCAAGGTGTTAAAAAAAGGATGTAAGAGGTATTAAGCAGGAAACACAGGTCACAGAGAGGGAAAGTAGGATAGGGGGTTAATAAAAGAGAGTAAACCTTAGAGTTAGAGGCAGAGGTACAGAGGCTAAGGAGCCTATATACCCTGTGCTAAGCCCTTAGGGTACTTAGGGGTTAGATAGCTGTAATATAACTATAACAAAGGAAAACTATTGCAAGAGAAGGAACACGTTAAAAGCTAGAGCTAGAACATGTTCTTTTAATTACAGCTAATAATTAACTAATTTCTAAATAACTAGTTTTAAATTTACATAAACTTTAAGTTTTTAAAAAAAAACTTTTACTAACTTAATTAAAGCTAAGAATTAGCTAGCTATTATTTACTTTTTTTTTAGCTATATTAGTGTTTTAGAGGTTAGCATTAGCTATATTAGTGTGTTAGTAATTAGTTACATACTCTAGTTAAATATTATTATTATACATCTATTACCTATCTAATACTACTTTGCTAAGCATTATGCTGTAACTATTATTTAACCTAAATAACCTACTTTAATGCGCTAACTATTACTATTGCGTAAGAAGAGCACAGGGACCTAGCGTCACCTACATGGGCCTAGTGTTGCGCCTGTGTTTTAGACAAGCAGCCTAAGACACTTAGCGTCTAAGCTCTCTATAAGCCTCTTATAGTTAATAGACTTACTTTTTATTGCTCTCTAATTAGCAGTTGCGATAATTACTCTAAGCAAGCTTTGCTTTTACAGATTATTTATAAACTGTCGTAGTATTTTAAACTTTATTTTATTAAAGTTGTATATGTTATTATTTTAAATACTATACTTAGCTTTAATATTTTTATAAGGTTAAACTAGTTTTAAATTACTATAGAATTTTTATAAAAAGCTTTTTTATAGTTATACTTACACTTAAACTTTACTTTAAGCTTTAAGTAGCGCTTAATAAACATATTAGGCTAGTTTATGCTAATATAGCCTATATTATGCTTAGCGCGTAAAGAATTAGCTATCTTAGCTATAGCTGCTAGCTAGAGGGGAAATTCTTACACATCTAGCTTAAGTATGTGCTAAATAATTACCTCTCTTTATTATTATCTAGCTTTTATAAGTTAGCTATATAGGTAGCTTAGAAAAGTTATCTAGCATAATAGTTACTTATTATTTTTTAAAAAAATTTATAAATAGCTGCAGCATGTTACTTAAAAAGTGTTATATTTTATTTAAAATCTTAAAGTATAAGCTGCATTTAATTTTTTTAACACATTTAAGTAGTGTTATTAAAAATACATTAGTATAGAAAAAGTAGTAGTTATAGTAAGGTCTTAGCAAAAGTAAGTAACTTAGATGTGTAATCAACTCGCCTGTGAAGCACGTTACCCTCTTTTTATAAGCTAATGGTTTTTATTCATAGGTGTAAAAAGTATTTAAAAATATTTAAAACTAATTTAAAACTAATTTAAATAACATATAATAAAGTATAACTTTTTAATAAAAAATTTTTATTACTAAAAAAAACTAAACTAAAAACCTAATACTAATATAATGCCTTTTGTATAATTTTTTGTTTAGTAGTAACTAGTAGTGTAGTTATTATTAATATAGTAAATTTATTATTTATAGTAATAAGTGTTTACTTACTTTACCTATAACGCAGGGTTGCTGTTTACTATAGTAAATAACTTAAATAATTAAATAACTTAAATAATTAAATAACTTAGATAATTAAATAAAATAAATAAACTAAATAACTTAAATAAACTAAATAACTTAAATAAACTAAATAACTAAAATAAAGAAAATAACTAAATAAATTATATAACTAAAATAAACTAAATAGTTTTTATTTATAGTTTTACTATATATAACTACTAGTAGTACTATTATAACTAGAGACGCTAGTAGTACTTTTATTTTCTAACTCTTCTAACTCTTCTTTATCTTCTAGATTTATTATTTGTTTTTGTTGTGCTGTAGAACTACTAGGTAAAGTATAATTATAATAAAGTTGCTTTTTACTATAAGAATAGAAATAGCAATTATACAAATATCCACTTACTAAATATAGTATAAAATATATATCTTTTTAACATTAATTTTTTTACTTAAACTAAAATTATAATATAATATAAATAAACTTAGTAATATTAATAAGTAGAATAACTTTAGTAAAGTAAATATATATGTTAAATAGTATTGTATAGCGTTATTATATATTATTATTATATATATTATAGTTGTTTAAATTATAGTAATTACTTGTTAACGTTTTTTTTAGCTTATATAGTTTTTTTAATAAAAAAGCTTTATATATTACTAGAGACGTAAGAATTATTATATACTATAATAATAATTATTACTTTTACTACTTAAAATCTTTTTCTATAAAATATCTATTTATAGAAATAGTAATTACTACGTACCTCTAGTAATAGTAATTACTAGCACTTAGTAATTACTAAGTAATTACTATTACTAAAAATTAGCAACCCTGCTATAACGTACTTCACAGGCGAGTTGCTTACACACCTAAGCTGCTTACTTTTACTAAGACTCTACTAAACTACTTTTTTTACACTAATGCATTCCTAACAACACTACTTAGACGCGCTAAAAGAATGTTAGATATAGCTTATGCTTTAAGCTTTTAAATAAGACATAAAACTCTTAAAGAAAGATACTATAGCTATGTACAGAGTCTTTTAAAAGATAATAAATAACTACAGCACTAGACAACCTCTACAAGCTAATTCTATAGCTAACTTATAAAGGCTAGGTAATAATAAAGAGTAGGTAATTATTAAGACTATACTTAAGCTATATGCGTAAGAATTTTCTTTTTAGATAACGTACTTCACAGGCAAGTTGCTTACACACCTAAGTTGCTTACTTTTGCTAAGACCCTACTAAACTACTTTTTTTATACTAATGCATTCCTAACAACACTACTTAGACATGCTAAAAGAATGTTAGATATAGCTTACGCTCTAAGCTTTTAAATAAGACATAAAACTTTTAAAAAAACATGCTATAGCTATATACAGAGTCCTTTAAAAGATAATAAATAACTATAGCGCTAGATAACCTTTACAAGCTATGTCACGGTATCCTCCCCGGATCCCAGACATAACTGTATTGGACGCGTACTAGAGTATTATTGGTACACGTCTAACACAAACACAACACAACACAGACATAAACTTAAGCATAAACTGCTTTAACACTAACTAAACCTAGAACAGGCTTAATTTATACCTAAAGCGCTTAGACTTCTAAGCTAAGTATTTAATTACTAATTTCCTTCTAAACTTTCTTGTTCCTTACATAATGTCTTGTACTTACTATAATACCTTACATAGTAATTAAACTAGACCTCTGTAAAGCTTTATAACCTTACTTATGCATAATTATAACATTATATTATGTTAAAACTTTAGCTAAGAATAGCCTCTAAATCTAATTTAATAAGCTTAGTACTTACATAACTCTAAGCTATTAAAGTAAGCTAAGAAGCTTTTTAAAAAGCGCTTACTTTATAGAAAAGCTACTATGTTATAAGCTTTAAAGCTTTTTAAAAAGACTTTAAAAAATAGCTTTATGTTATTAAGTAGTCTATTTCTGCCTTAACTTTTGTTATAGTAGTAAGAACTAAGAACTTACTAGCCTTAAAGCTTACCTAGAAGTCTAAAGATAGCTTAACTCTTTTTTGCCTAACACTACTTATAACTTATAACTTTTTTAACTTAGTAATAAAATCTAACTAACTCTCTAATCCCCTGCTGTTTAATAAAAAATAAAAAGACTTACTTTTTTTTTTATATAAGCTCTAATATAAACTTAAAGAAAATGTAGACTAATTTCTCTTTAAACACTTCTAGTTACTATATACTTACTTTTAACTTAACTATAATATAATAGCCTTAATTAACTTACTAATAGATAAAGATATTATTAACTTAAATTAATTTATAGTGTTCTTATAAGTAACTTATAAAGACTTAAATAAAAAGTTAACAGCCTTAAGTTACCTAAACACTTTATAATAATAAAAAAAAAGCTTTACTTTACACTTTACTAAGTTCTACTAACTTATATTTAATATAGGCCTAAATAAGATAGGTTTAATTATAGCTTTACATAACTCTCTCTTAACTAAACTGTAACATGCTATAGTAGGAGAACCCCTTCTAAATAACTTTAATGCGTATGTAAACCTAATTACTACCTATAATAATAACATAAGGTTCCTCTCTATACAAGCTTTAATACGCCTCTAAACTAGCGCAGTTATAAATAAGAACCTTAATATAATAAAAATTAATTTAAATTATGCTCTAGTTAGTTTTAAAGAGTGTAAAAATTATAAAAAAAAAAGTTAATACTTTAAGTGTAGTAAGTATAGTTATATTTTTTAAAACTACTTTATTTCTTTTTTTAAGTCTATATAAGTAGTGCTGCTAGCACTTATTAAAGATTTTTACTATTTTAATTTTATTTTTGTAAGAGCTTTAACTTATATTTAAGCCTTAATTCTTTTTACTACTCTTAACATAGCTGCAGCTATAGTAGTAAGAGCCTGTAAAAAGGCTTGTTCTAGAGCTAAGTTGCCTCTTAGGACTAATTTAACACTAGATTTTTACTAACTTATAGGCTAAGTCCCTTACTAATAACTAAAAGTACTAAGTTAATATTTCTATATATTTATAATAAAAAACTATATTAGCCCTAATATAGGCTTTTATTAACTTAGAAGTAAATAGCATAAGTTACATTAATAAAAAACTAGCGTGTAAACTAAATCTTTAATTAATACTGCTTACCTAAATAATTTACTTAACTAGATTTAATAAAAAACAACTTAAAAAAGGTTCTATCTTTTATACTATAACTATTATAATTACCTACTAACACTATAAAGAGTAGATTAAGCTTTATGTAATAAACATAGAATGTTATAACCTAATCCTAGAATAACTATAGCTGTATTAGCATAAAGTTGCTTTTAATTACTAAAAGTAAGTTTTAAACTTTAACTTTTCTTAATGCTAAAATATATGCTTACGCTTACACCTAAATAACACTTAAATAGCACTTAATATAAAAGGTCTTTAGACTTACTTTTTAATAACTTAGAAAAGAACTACCTAAGTAAGGCTAATAAGCTAGGCCTTTTACTAAGATAAGTTATATAAAATAATTTAATAACTACTTAAACTTAAAGAAAAAAAAGCCTTTAAAAAACTTTTACTTACCTAATTTAAATATAAACTAGGACTTAAACAGTAGATAGACATCTACTACATAGAACCTACTTTATTTATAACTCTAGCTTAATAACTAGATTATAAAATCTACGCAGTTATAATTTTTAATATAGACTAAGCTTTAGCTCTCTAAAAACATACTAACTTAAAAATAATAGTCTCTTAAGACTACTATAACCTGTTGCATATTTTTTTTTAAGATAAGTTTAATAAGCTTTTAATATAATGTTTATATAATTACTAAATAACTCTTAAGCCTAGCAAACAACCTAGTTATAAGCTACTATATAGAATGTTACTAAATAAATTAAAAGTGCTCTAAAAATACTTTAATAAAAACTTAGAAAAAAAGTTTATTTAAGCTAGCTTTTTACTAGTAGTGTTACTTATACTATTTATAAAAAAACCTAAAAGTAGGCTTTAATTTTGCATTAACTACTAAGAACTAAACACTATTATTATTAAAAACTAATACTTAATTTCTTTTTTATAGAAAACTTTAAGCTAACTAAGTAAAGTAAAGTATTTTATAAAGTTAGATATTATTACTACCTTTAATAAGCTAAGAATAGTAAAGAGTAATAAGTAGCTAATAGTGTTTTAGACTTAATATAGACTATTTAAGTACCTAGTAATGCTCTTTAGCTTAGCTAACACGCCTAGTACTTTTTAACATTTTATAAACAACTTGCTCTAACCCTACCTAGACATGTTCTGCACTGCGTATATTAATAATATTCTAATTTATAGTAATAGCCTTTTAAAGCATAAACAGCATGTACGCCTAGTGCTAAAGGCTATAGAAGAAGCAGGTCTGCAACTTAACATAGATAAATATAAGTTTTACTAATTAAAAGTTACATATTTAAGATATATAATTTTTATAAATAGCATCTAAATAAACCCTATTAAGATTTAGACTGTGCTAGATTAGTAATACCTAAAGAATATAAAGGATATTTAAGCCTTTATAAGATTTACTAACTTTTACTAATAATTTATTAACAACTTCTTACAGCTAGTAAGCCCTATAATTACACTTACTAAAAAAAAAGTTTAATTTAACTTTAACTTAAATTACTAATAGTTCTTTAACTAGCTAAAGAAAGCTTTTACTAAAGCTTTAATACTCTACTACTTTAACTTTAAACTACTAATACTTGTAGAAGCTAATGCCTTAGACTACATAGTAGTAGAAGTTCTCTCCTAGACTAAGCTAGATAGGACTATTAGGCTTATTACATACTTTTTAAAAAAAATAAGTCTTATAGAAGGCAATTATAAAATCTATAATAAAAAATTACTTGCTATAGTACACTACTTTAAATAATAGCAACTTAAACTAGAAAGTGCAGCGCATCTAATATAGGTCTTATTTAACTATAAAAACTTATAGTACTTTATAACTATAAAACAACTTAGCTACTAATAAGCTTATTAGTTTAAATACTTATTTTATTTTAATTTTAAAATTACTTATTATTCTAGTTAAAATAAAGGGAAACTAGATGCTTTTATAAAGTAATCTTAAAACATCTTTACTTAAGAAAAAGTGTAAAAGGCTTAACACTAAACTCTACTTTAACTTAAGCTATTTATAAACTTTAACTTAAATAAAATAGATTAAATAATTAATTAGATTATTACTAATAAGTATCTAAATAATAAATTTATTTAAAAAACTTTAGACCTGCTCTAAAACAGCGCTAGTTAGTTAAAAAAAGTAACACTAGCTAACTATAAAAACTAAAATAGTAAGCTGTATTACTATAACTAACTTATAATTTTTAATTTTAATAAACTAAGAATTAAACTACTCTAAATTATATATAACTTGCCTATTAAAGAACACTTAGGCAGAGAAAAGACTCTTAACCTACTACAGAGAGAGTACTACTAGCCCTGCATGTTCTATACTGTATGCTAATACATATTATGTTGCTATACTTGCTGTAAAGTAAAGGCCTTTTAAAAAAGGTATAATAGCTTACTTAAACTACTTCTAATTCTTAAATAAGCTTAAAAGACATATTAATTAATTTTATTATAAACTTACTTTTATTTAAAGGGTATATAAATATTATAATAGTTATTAATTACTTAACTAAGTATTAACACTTAATACTATGTTCCTTTATAACTGCCTCTAATATAGCCTAGTTATTCTACTAATACATATAAGTTTACTATAGCCTGCCTAACATAATTATATTAGACAGAGGTACGCAGTTTGTCTTAGCTTTCTAGAATAAACTTTATAAATAGCTCTAAATTATCTTTTATTTATCTACAGCTTTTTACCTAGAGACTAATAGCTAAACTAAAAACATAAACACTATAATAAAATAAGTCCTATAAGTGTACATAAACTACTAGTAGGACAACTAGGTAAAATAGCTAGCTATAGCATAGTTTAAAGCTAATAACATAATATTTAAATTAACATAAGTATCTCTGTTCTTAGTAAACTATAGATACTACTGCTAAATAGAATTTAAACTACTTATAAATACCTTCTAACTAACTTATTAATCTATATAAGTAATAGATATAAATAGACTTATTAATAAAATCTAAAATATATTTAAATATGTTTATAAAAAGCTTATATAGGCTTAAGCTTTTTAATAAGAGTATATAAACTAATTCTAAACCTCTGCCCTTATGTATGTAGCTAGCAAGAAGGTCTAGCTAGACACTAGAAATATCTAAATAAACTAATAATTAAAAAAACTTAATTAGAAAAACTTTAGCCTCTTTATAGTAGCTTATATAGTCTTATTATACACTTACTAATTAATTCTACCTAACAGCATAAAGATACACCCTATGTTCTATGTATTATTACTGCGCTAAGTAGCCTTTAAATTTAACTATCTACTTAAATAGCTAAATCTGCTACCTAAACTTATTATTATAAATAATAAACTAAAATATGTTATAGAAAACATTAAATAAATCTAGTTTAATAAAAAAAAACATATCTATAAATACTTTATAAAATAGACTAGATATAATAAACTATTATAAGAACTTATAGAAGCTTTGCAAAAAAACTTTATAGTAACTTAATTCTACACCTAATACCTATCTAAACTAAACTTATACTCTAATAAAGACAACTTAATGCTAGAACTACTAATGTAAAGAATTCTTTTCCTAATAAGGGGGGGGGTACTGTTACAGTATCCTCTCTAGATCCTAGACATAACTATATTAGATGTGTACTAGAGTATTATTAGTACACGTCTAACATAAACATAACATAATATAGACATAAACTTAAGTATAAACTACTTTAACACTAACTAAACCTAGAATAAGCTTAATTTATACCTAAAGTGCTTAGACTTCTAAGCTAAGTATTTAATTACTAATTTCCTTCTAAACCTTCCTGTTCCTCACACAACATCTTGTACCTACTATGATACCTTACGTAGTAATTAAACTAGACCTCTGTGAAGCTCTATAACCTTACTCGTGCACAATCGTGACAAGCTAATTCTACAGCTAACTTATAAAAGCTAGGTAATAAAAAAAAGTAGGTAATTATTAAAACTATACTTAAGCTATATGCGCAAGGATTTTCCCCTTAGATAGCATTTATAGCTAATATAGCTAATTTATTACGCGCTAAGCGTAATCTAGGCTATATTAGCATAAACTAGCCTAGTACGTTTATAAAGTGTTATTTAAAGCTTAAAGTAAAGTTTTAAGTGTAAGTATAGTTATGTGAAGCTATGTGGAGCACTAAAGACATGAGGAACTGGATTGTATTGTCTATCTAGAGGAGTCCTTTGTAGGAGTCTATATACATGCGAAATGAGTGGGTGAGTCTTGGCAACAGATCATGGTGACGACGCATACGACTATGATGACGACGCATCCGATCATGGTGACGACGCATGCGACCATGGTGACGACGCATCTGACTATCGTGTGATTACTGCAAACAAGTTAATAGATATTTAGCTTATAATAAAGCCTATTTTACTAAAGTTGTATATGTTATTATCCTAGATGCTATACTTAGCTTTAATATTCTCTATAAGGCTAAACCTACTCTAAATTACTCTAGGACCCTTTGTTACAGTCTATGGTTAGACTAACGTAACTCCACCACTAGTGCTCCACAATTTAGCTAGGATGGAGCAGGGCTCGCTTATAGACCAATTAGAGGATACAGAAGCAGCGCAGCTGCCTGCGGTCATAGAAGAATGCACCATCTAATAAAAAGGAAGGCCGCGAGTCTAACAAGTCTAAGAGAGTTTATAGAGCTGCGCTTAGCAGGCTTGCATAAACTCACCTAACTCGCCTTAGCACTCCTAGACATGTATATAGTTTAACCTTAAACAACTTTTTAGAAGGTGTGTTTAACGTTTAGTTTATCTCTTTACATAGACTAAGTAGCATTCTAGCTTTACAAAGAGCTGCAATACTATTTGTATATCTTGCACTATATATACCTCTAACCCTATCCAACAGGACTGTTTAACCCGGCCACTATACTGCCGCCTAAGGGCAAACCACGATCTGGTCACCCTACCTCGCTCTATTAGCCTAATAGCCTTTACGTAGGACTGTACACCCTACCGTTAGCCCCTACTACCCGTCCTACCCTACTAGGAATAACATTAACCTAAGTGCTTCCACAAAGCAAGAATTGTAACACCCTTATAGAGGGCTCTTTTATAGTTGTACTATGCTTAAATGTTACTTTAAGGTCTAGATAACGCTTTCTAAACATACTAATATAGCCTAGATTATACTTAGCGCGTAAAGAATTAGCTATATTAGCTATAAATGCTATCTAAAAGGAAAATCCTTGTGTATATAGCTTGAGTATAGTCTTAAAAATTACCTGCTTCTTTTTATTACCTAGCCTTTATAAGTTAGCTATAGAATTTGCTTGTAAAGGTTATCTAGTGCTATAGTTATTTATTATCTTTTAAGAGACTCTATACATAGCTGCAGCATGTTTCTTTAAAAGTTTTATGTTTTATTTAAAAGCTTAAAGTGTAAACTATATCTAACATTCTTTTAGTGTGTTTAAGTAGTGTTGTTAGGAATGCATTAGTGTAGAAAGAGTAGTTTAGTAGGGTATTAGCAAAAGTAAGCAACTTAGGTGTGTAAGCAACTTGCCTGTAAAGTACGTTAGTATTTATAGCTAATATAGCTAATTCTTTACACGCTAAGCATAATCTAGGCTATGTTAGCATAAACTAGCCTAGTATGTTTAAAAAGTGTTATCTAGAGCTTAAAGTAATATTTAAGCATAGTATAACTATAAAAAAGCTTTCTGTAAGGGTTCTAAAGTAATTTAGAGCAGGTTTAGCCTTATAGAGAATATTAAAGCTAAGTATAGCATTTAGAATAATAACATGTATAACTTTAGTAAAACAGGCTTTATTATAGACTAAATATCTATTAACTATACTTGCGCTTAAAACTTTACTTTAAGCTTTAAATAACACTTTATAAATGTACTAGGCTAGTTTATGCTAATATAGCCTAGATTACACTTAGCAAGCAAAGAATTAGCTATATTAGCTATAAATGCCATTTAAGAGGAAAATTCTTGCCTATATAGCTTAAGTATAGTTTTAACAATTACCTGCTTCTTATTATAGCAAGAAGCTGTTTCTGTGGTTCCTGTCTGTTGTCCTGAGCCTAATACGCTAGAGATGCTATAGGCGCGATACATTGTGACCTAACGCGCTGTTACTCTTAAAAAAGTTAGTATACGCGCTCCTCTATGTAAACTAAAAGCTTTAACTTACCTAGGGTAGTTCTATTAGGTTTTTATAAATATATAGTGGATCTTATTAAAATTTTAATCTCACATACAATTTTAGTAGAGAGAAAAAATTCTAGAGGGCAGTGCTAAGAAATGCCCTAATTTTTGCATATAATAGATGCAGTACCATGTAAGAACGCTAAATTTTCCTACTAAGCAGACCTATTTGTTTTAAGAATTTTAACATAATCCTTAAGAGGAAACCAGCTCTACTAATAATTTACCTTAGGAACCCGAAGCCTAACTTTGTGAACACTCAGAGCATAGTTCTTGAAATGCGCCACGCTTTCCAACAGAGTTCTATTCTCCTGGCATGCTAGGTGCGGGCAAGAAATCTCTGCATGCGATGCAAAGTGTTTAAGATAGTGATGTTTAATACAGTCTATTTTCTTTGCTAGACAACTCTAATAGAACATTTGCTGCAAAAGAGGTAGCTATTCATCGCCTAGACAGAATAAGCACTAGCAAGGATTACACTCTAAGTGTCACAATTGTGCACGAGTAAGGTTATAGAGCTTCACAGAGGTCTAGTTTAATTACTACGTGAGGTATTATAGTAGGTATAAGACGTTGTGTGAGGAACAAGAAAGTTTAGAAGAAAATTAGTAATTAAATACTTAGCTTAAAAGTCTAAGCGCTTTAAGTATAAATTAAGCTTGTTCTAAGTTTAGTTAGTGTTAAAGCAGTTTATACTTAAGTTTATGTCTATGTTATGTTATATTTATATTAGACATGCACTAATAATACTTTAGTACATGTTTAATACAGTTATGTCTAAAATCTAGAGAGAATACTGTAATAGTACTCTCCCCTTTTATTAAAAAGGGAATTCTTTACATTAGTAGTTCTAGCATTAGGTTGTCTTTATTAGAGTACAGGTTTAGTTTAGATAGGTATTAAGTGTAGAATTAGGTTACTATAGAGTTTTTTTACAGGGCTTTTATAGGTTCTTATAATAGTTTGTTATATTTAGTTTATTTTATAAAGTATTTATAAATATGTTTTTTTTATTAAACTAGATTTATTTAATGTCTTTTATAACATATTTTAGTTTATTATTTATAATAATAGGTTTAAGTAGCAGGTTTAGCTATCTAAGTAGATAGTTAGATTTAAAGGCTACTTAGCGCAGCAATAATATGTAGAACACAGGGTGTATCTTTATGCTGTTAGGTAGGATTAATTAGTAAGCATGTAATAAAACTATATAAGCTACTATAAAGAGGCTAAAGTTCTTTTAATTAAGTTTCTTTAATTATTAGTTTATTTAAATATTTCTAGTGTCTAGCTAGACCTTCTTACTAGCTGCATATGTAGGGGCAAGGGTTTAGAATTAGTTTATATACTCTTATTAAAGAGCTTAAGCTTATATAAGCTTTTTATAAATATATTTAAATATGTTTTAGATTTTATTAATAAGTCTATTTACATTTATTACTTATATAGATTAATAAGTTAGTTAAAGGGTATTTAAAAGTAGTTTAAATTTTATTTAGAAGTAGTATCTATAGTTTGCTAAAAACAGAGATACTTATGTTAATTTAAATGTTATGTTATTAGCTTTAAACTATGCTATAGCTAACTATTTTACCTAGTTGTCTTACTAGTAGTTTATATACACTTATAAAACTTATTTTATTATAGTGTTTATATTTTTAGTCTAGCTGTTAGTCTCTAAGTAAAAAGCTGTAAATAAATAGAAGACAATTTAAAGCTATTTACAAAGTTTATCCTAAAAGGCTAAGACAAACTATGTACCTCTATTTAATATAATTATGTTAGGTAGGCTATAGTAAACCTATACATATTAGTAGAATAACTAGGCTATATTAGGGGCAGTTATAAAGGAACATAGTATTAGGTGTTAATACTTAGTTAAGTAATTAACAACTACTATAATATTTATGTACTCTTTAGATAAAGGTAGGTTTATAATAAAATTAATTAATATGTCTTTTTAAGCTTATTTAAAGATTAAGAGTAGTTTAAGTAGGCTATTATACCTTTTTTAAAAGGCCTTTACTTTACAGTAAGTATAGCAACATAATACGTATTAGCGTACAGTATAAAACATGTGGGGCTAGTAGTACTCTCTCTGTAGTAGGTTAAGAGTCTTTTCTTTGCCTAAGTGTCCTTTAATAAGTAAGTTATGTATAATTTAAAGTAGTTTAATTCTTAGTTTATTAGAATTAGAGATTATAAGTTAGTTATAGTAATATAGCTTACTATTTTAGTTTTTATAGTTAGCTAGTGTTACTTTCTTTAACTAACTAGCGCTATTTTAAAGCTAGTCTAAGGTTTCTTAAATAAATTTATTATTTAAATACTTATTAGTAATAATTTAATTAATTATCTAATTTATTTTATTTAGGTTAAGGTCTAAAAATAGCTTAAGTTAAAGTAGAGTTTAGTGTTAAGCTTTTTACACTTTTTTTTAAGTAAAGATGTTTTAAGATTATCTTATAAAAGCATCTAGTTTCTTTTTATTTTAACTAAGATAATAAGTAATCTTAAAATTAAAATAAAATAAGTATTTAGACTAATAGGCTTATTAGAAGCTAAGTTATTTTATAGTTATAAAGTACTGTAAGTTCTTATAGTTAGATAAGACCTATATTAGATGCGCTGCATTTTCTAGTTTAAGTTGCTATTATTTAAAGCAGCATACTATAGTAAGTAATTTCTTATTGTAGATCTTATAATTACTTTCTATAAAACTTATTTTTTTTAAGAAATATGTAATAGGCTTAATAGTCCTATCTAGCTTAGTCTAGAAGAGAACTTCTGCTACTATATAGTCTAAGGCATTAGCTTTTATAAGTATTAGTAGTTTAAAGTTAAAGTAGTAAAGTATTAAAGCTTTAGTAAAAGCTTTCTTTAGCTAGTTAAAGAACTATTAGTAATTTAAGTTAAAGTTAAATTAAATCTTTTTCTTAGTAAGTGTAATTATAAGGCTTACTTACTATAAAAAGTTGTTAATAAATTATTAGTAAAAGTTAGCAAATTTTATAAAAGCTTAAATATCCTTTATATTCTTTAGGTATTACTAATCTAGCATAGTCTAAACCTTAATAGAGTCTATTTAAATACTATCTATAAAAATTATATATTCTAAATACATAACCTTTAATTAGTAGAACTTACATTTGTCTATATTAAGTTATAGACCTACTTTTTTTATAGCCTTTAGCACTAGGCGTACATGCTATTTGTACTTTAAAAGGCTATTACTATAAATTAGAATGTTGTTAATATACACAGTGTAGAACATATCTAGGTAGGGTTAGAGTAAGTTATTTACAAAATGTTAAAAAGTACTAGGCGTGTTAGCTAAGCTAAAGAGTATTACTAGGTACTTAAATAGTTTATATTAGGTCTAAAACACTATTAGCTACTTATTACTCTTTACTATCTTTAGCTTATTAAAAGTAGTAATAATATCTAACTTTATAAAATACTTTGCTTTACTTAGTTAGCTTAAAGTTTTCTATAAAAACAAAATTAAGTATTAGTTTTTAATAGTAATAGTGTTTAGTTTTTAGTAGTTAATATAGAATTAAAGCCTACCTCTAAGTTTTTTTATAAATAGTATAGGTAACACTACTAGTAAAAAGCTAGCTTAAATAAACCCTTTTTTAAGTTTTTATTAAGGTATTTTTAGAGCACTTTTAATTTATTTAGTAACATTTTATATAGTAGCCTATAACTAAGTTGTTTACTAGGCTTAAAAGTTATCTAGTAATTATATAGACATTATATTAAAAGCTTATTAGACTTGTCTTAAAAAAAGATATGTAACAAGTTATAGTAGTCTTAAAAGACTATTATTTTTAAGTTAGTGTGTTTTTAGAGAGCTAGAGCTTAGTCTATATTAGAAATTATAACTGCGTAGATTTTATAATCTAGTTATTAAGCTAGAGTTATAAATAAAGTAGGTTCTATATAGCAGATGTCTATTTACTATTTAAGTCCTAGTTTATGTTTAAATTAAGTAAGTAAAGATTTTTTAAAGGCTTTTTTTTTTTTAAGTTTAAGTAGTTATTAAATTATTTTACATAGCTTATCTTAGTAAAAGGCCTAGCTTATTAGCCTTACTTAGGTAGTTCTTTTTTAGGTTATTAGAGAGTAAGTCTAGAAACTTTTTATATTAAGTGCTACTTAAGTGTTATTTAGGTGTAAGTATAAGCATATGTTTTAGCATTAAAAAAAGTTAAAGTTTAAAACTTACTTTTAGTAATTAAAGGCAACTTTGTGCTAATATAGCTATAGTTATATTAGAATTAGGTTATAACATCTTATGTTTATTACATAAAGCTTAATCTGCTTCTTATAGTGTTAGTAGGTAATTATAATAGTTATAGTATAAAAAATAGAACTTTTTTTAAGTTATTTTTTATTAAATTTAGTTAAGTAAATTATTTAGGTAAGTAGTGTTAATTAAAGATTTAGTTTATACGCTAGTTTTTTATTAATATAACTTATGCTGTTTACTTCTAAGTTAATAAGAGCTTATATTAAAGCTAATATAGTTTTTTATTATAAATATATAAAAATATTAACTTAGTACTTCTAGTTATTAGTAAGGGACTTAGCTTATAAGTTAGTAAAGATCTAGTGTTAAATTAGTTCTAGAGAGCAACTTAGCCCTAGAACAAGCCTTTTTACAGGCTCCTACTGCTATAGCTATAGCTATGTTAAGAGTAGTAAAAGAGATTAAAGCTTAAATATAAGTTAAAGCCTTTATAAAAATAAAATTAAAATAGTAAGAATTTTTAATAAGTACTAGTAGCGCTACTTGTGTAAACTTAAAAAAAAGAAATAAAGTAGTTTTAAAAAATATAACTATACTTACTACACTTAAAGCATTAACTTTTTTTTTTATAATTTTTACACTTTTTAGAACTAACTAGAGCATAATTTAAATTAATTTTTATTATATTAGGGTCCTTATTTGCAACTGCGCTAGTTTAGGGGTGTATTAGAGCTTGTACAGGGAGGAACCTTATGTTATTATTATAAGTAGCAATAAGGTTTACATATGTGTTAAAGTTGTTTAAAAGAGGTTCTTCTACTATAGTGTGTTATAGTTTAGTTAAGAGGGAGTTATATAAGGCTATAATTAGACCTATTTTATTTAGGCCTATATTAGATGCAAGTTAGTAGAACTTAGTAAAGTGTAAAGTAAAGCTTTTTTTATTTTATTATAAAGTGTTTAAGTAACTTAAAGCTGTTAACTTTTTATTTAAGTCTTTATAAGTTACTTATAAAAACACTATAAATTAATCTAGGTTAATAATATTCTTATTTATTAGTAAGTTAATTAAGGCTATTATATTATAGTTAAGTTAAGAGTAAGTGTATAGTAACTAAGAGTGTTTAAAAAGAAATTAGTCTATATTTTCTTTAAGTTTGTATTAAAGCTTATGTAGAAAAAAAAGTAGGTCTTTCTATTTTCTATTAAACAGTAGGGGATTAGAGAGTTAGTTAGATTTTATTACTAAGTTAAAAAGGTTATAAGTTATAGGTAGTGTTAGGCAGAAAAAAGTTAAGCTATCTCTAGACTTCTAAGTAAGCTTTAAGGCTAGTAAGTTCTTAGTTCCTACTACTATAACAAAAGTTAAGGTAAAAATAGACTACTTAATAACATAAAGCTGTTTTTTAAAGTTTTTTTAAAAAGCTTTAAAGCTTATAATATAGCAGCTTTTTTATAAAGTAAGCGCTTTTTAAATAGCTTTTTAGCTTACTTTAATAGCTTAAAGTTGTGTAAGTACTAAGCTTATTAGATTAGATTTAGAGGCTATTCTTAGCTAAAGTTTTAATATAATGTAATGTTATAATTATGCACAAGTAAGGTTATAGAGCTTTACAGAGGTCTAGTTTAATTACTATATAAGGTATTATAGTAAGTATAAGACGTTATGTAAGGAATAAAAAGGTTTAGAAGGAAATTAGTAATTAAATACTTAGCTTAAAAGTCTAAGCGCTTTAAGTATAAATTAAGCCTATTTTAAGTTTAGTTAGTGTTAAGGCAGTTTATGCTTAAGTTTATGTCTATGTTGTGTTGTGTTTGTGTTAGACGTGCACTAATAATACTCTAGTACGCGTCTAATACGGTTATGTCTGGGATCTAGGGAGGATACCGTGACACTAAGGGAAGTAAAGACAACTAGCTCTTGTTGTTTTCTTTAGCCTAAAGCTCTAACAAAAGTTAGATCTCTGTACCTTGTTACCTTACTTCTTAACAAGAACACAACTTTGTTATCACCTAAATAAGCTTAATTTACCAAGTAAGAAAGTTAGCTTTATAGAGACTGCTAGGGGCACTGCAAAGGATGTCTGCAACACAAGCCTGCTCTTTAAGAGCGTAGGCTAGGGTAGTAGGTTTGGATTTGTTGTTATCTTTAAGGAATAAGGCGTGTTTATCCTCTAGCTCTCTTATATTATTCTCTATAAAATACTTCTTCTAGGCTCTCCTTTTAGCACTATTCTGTAAGCGCTTTTTTTTCTAGCGCAGAGCTGCCTCTGTTTCTTTTTTTAACTAAAGAGGCTTCTTTTCTTTATTCTCTATATTTAAGTGTTTAGCGTTTTGTTGCATCTTCTTTAACCTCTTTATTAGATAATCTCTTCTTAGACATAACATAACTACTTTAGAGTGTTGTAGAATAGCGTAAACATCTTTTAGACTTAGTTTAGTTAGAGTAAGTAGGTTGCACATTAAAGACATGTTTCCTAGCACCTTTATTAAAGCTGTGTTAGATAGCTTGTCTAGATAGGCAGCTTAGACATTGCATTTTACGTTAGGATTAATATAAAATTAAAATATGCCTAAGTAGCTATATCTTATAACTTAATCTTAGTTAGTAATAGTTTCTACCTCTGTAAAATTATTAGCGCTTTAAGTAATAAACTTGTTAGAATAAAATAAACATACTATTAACATCATTTCTAGCGCTATGTTAAATAGCATAATGTAATAGAGATTGCTCTATACTAACATCTCTTTCTAGACGCTTTATATAGCGCGCAGTAGTACGCGCGTGCAAAGGTACAGCTAGCGTTGCTAACAATAATGTCTAGCTGTTTAAGCGTTTAGGTTTACAGAATATAGGCTCTTTTAGTTTGCTATTCTTTTATTAGAAGACTCTGCAAGACTTTTGTTTAGAAATTTGTGTGCGCAGGATTGCTTTAAGATTGTAGATAGTAGATGTAGTAAATGCATTATAGTAAAGGCTAACTGCAATTATATGTGCAATTAGGCAGAGAAATAAGTTAGTGTTCTAGTACATCTAAAAGGTTTTCTTAAGACTAGTTAGCTTATACAGAAGAGAGTAGTATTTAACACAAACAGTTGTAGTCTCCTGTCCTCCCCCTTTGTGTGTATAATTGTGATGAACATAACTAGTACCACACAATTGTCTACTCTTACTGCTATAATTGTAACAAGCTTATAAAGTACTAACTTTAGCTCTACTATTTTAAAAGGTAGGCTATCTTTGCTAAACTCTAGCTCTTCATTGTAATTGCTATTATCTCTGTTATTGTAGAAACAGATTGCTTTGTCCTTAGCAGCTTTCCTCCTACTGTCCTCTAGTTTCTTTACGCTTGCGTTAACAAGTAAGCACAGCTAACATCTAGTGTAGGCAGCAAATAAGAACAGCAGAGCTAATAGCAACTGTTGTTTTTTATTTAGATACACTGCTGTGCTTACTACCTAATAGTAGTATAGTATTAAGAGTAGGTTATTAACAAACAAAACTAGCTTTGTTTGTACAGATGTGTCTAGCTAATATGTTTTCTTTAGAAGTTTAATGTACTGTAGTACAGCATTAGTAAGGTAAGCTTCCTATAGTTTTAGAACTATAATGTATATTATTAACATTAGATACTAGATATTTCTCTAAAAGTTTACCTACATGCTCTTTATAGAGCATTTTAAGTTGCCTTTAGTACTAATGTAAGCTAGATTTTTTTTTACACGCTAGGATAGTAATCTAAAACTTAAGTAAAGAAAGCCTTATAATCTAACACTACTATAGACTTAATAAAACTAATAGGCTTTTTATTAACATCTTTAGAATATCTAATACTTTGTAAGCTATAGATAAATGCGTGCAACTACGCAGGCAGACTTACAGAACCTACTACTTCTAGACTCTATGCAGGTTTAACTTAGTTATGTTTAAGTATTCTACTTTAGTAGAGCCTTACACTACTAACTATTTTTGTAGTGTATTATAAAAGTTAGCTAGGTGTTGCATGCACTTACGCTAAGGCATTAACTGTTTTACTATAGCAAAAGTCTAACAGCAAGGCAAGAACACGTTTAGTAGAGCTTAATAATTAATAGGGGCTTAGAATATATAAAAAATAATACAGCTTAGAGCTAAAAAAGAAATTCTAGTAGAACATTAAAAAATAGAAAGAATATTGCTAAGAGTACTGTAAAGAAGCGTAGACAGACGCAAAGAATAGCAGCAGTAATAGAAAAGAACAGCGTAACGTGTGCAGTACCTGCTATTTATAAATGTCTAATCCTTACTAACTAAGGTGTGGGCGCTTAAGGGGGAACAGTTGCAAGGCGTGTGTGCAAGGGTACATAGATCCCTTACCTAGGCCTAAAAGCGGCACAAGATGGCAGGGGTTAAACATAGTGTTAAAGCATCTAAAAGCAGCAGCTAAACTATCTAATTTTAGACTCCCTAACACTAGCACTTAAATTATATATAGTAAATTAAGGCTTTTAAAGCTAGTATAAAAGGTATAAATTACTTAGTAAATAATAAAGTATAAAAGGAAAAAGTAAATTTATAGTTATCTATAATAGTATTACAACTTTATTAGCAGAGCTTGCTCTGCTTATTATATTCGGGTTTGCAGAACAAAAAGTTAAGCAGACTCTTCTCTTTTAGACGCGCTAGTTAGTTAGAATTTCTTTAGATAAACCCTAGTAACGCTATTTCTCTGTCACCTTACGTATTTCTTACATTCTTTTTTAAAAAAAATGTATATCTAATATAGGTGCACCTTTCTGTTAATTTGCATGAAGTTTACTCTAGCATGGTTGTGTAAAACATGTTTACATTATAGATAGTTGCGTCTGTTCCACCTCTCTAGCCACATTAGTGTGTTGGGGATTGGCATCAGCCACATTAGTGTGTCAGGGATTGGCATCAGCCGCATTAGTGTGTTGGGGATTGGCAGTTGCTCACACACCTAAGTTGCTCACATTTGCTAAGACCACACCATAACAAACTTTATAACAACCCGCTCTAGCACTATAGAGTAGAGTACAGCTTAGAATATTATTTAGATACTACTTCTACTTCTTGCTTACACGTTTGCGCGTTATGCCTAGTCTAATTGCACTGTCCACAGCGCCTTTAGAATTGCTTACCTACTTTAGCTTTGTTAGATTAAAGCACTGTTTCTAGGCTTCCTAAGATAAATGATGGGTTTAGATATAATGTATAGGATAATAATTAATTGTATTAATTTATTAATCCTTTTTTCTGCTCTGCTCGTGTTGCTCGGCTTTTGTTTTTCCGGTCCGAGTCTCTCGCGCACTAGCCCTATGCGCGACCAGCTTGCAACATGCTGCAATTTGCAGCAACATACTGTTCGAGCTTATTGCTTGTACTATGTAGCAGCTTTTGTCCAGCGTTCCTCCTGTCTTGACAGTAGGTGCGCATATCTAACAAGCTTACACTTGCTTCTTTACCTTCTTCCTGTTACTACGCGCCCTAACCTCCTTTAGAGCTGTTAAGCGCAGGCTTTTTTAAATGTAGCTGCCTTATTAGCTGCTTAAAGCTTAGTAATTTCCTATTACGCTAACACTAGCTTATGTACAATTATTGCTATCCTTTTTAAGGCTTTTTTTCTAGAGACATTACCCCTATATAACCCTCTCTATACGTAGAGCTACTTGTAACACAACTAATATCTACTAGAGATTGCTGCCTGCTGCTGTAATCTACTGCAGTTTGCTGCAATTTGCTATAGTTTGCTGTAATTTGCTGTAGTTTGCTGTAATTTACTATAGTTTGCTGCAATTTGCTGTAGTTTGCTGCAATTTGCTGTAGTTTGCTGCAATTTGCTGTAGTTTGCTGCAATTTGCTGTAGTTTGCTGCAATTTGCTGTAGTTTGCTGCAGTTGTCTGTAGTTTGCTGCAATTTGCTGTAGTTTGCTGCAATTTGCTGCAATTTACTTTATGCATTTCTTAACACTAGTAGGTAATCTCTTACTAACATCTCTAGGCATTAGCCTATTATATTTAAACAGTAGTTAAAGAAGCTAAACTAGCAGTTGTGTAAGTAAAACAACTTGTTAAGGTATTACATGTACTACATTAATCTTTGCAGCGATAGAGAGGCAGAGGCAGAGGCAGAGGCAGCGCTAGAGCTCCCTAGCACTCTAAGAAATTCCTGCAGAGGCAACAAACTACACAAGCTGCAGCTCTACAACTAGAGGTTTAATGCTAAAACAATTAAATTAAAGATATTAGGTAGCAGTATTAGGCATAGCGTGGCAGTATTAGGCGGTGAAAGGAACAGGCGTAACGTGTAACAAGGTAGGCACAGTTAACCACGTAGCCTTCTCTTGCCTATATAGGTTTAGGCTAGACTAGAGACAACCGCTAGTGCTAGTGCTAGCTCTAGCATTATCTATATATATATTATACTATGCGAGAATACTTAGCTTAAGTATCCCTGTGCGTACTTTTTAGTATAGTAGGGAAAGTTGCATAGTATTAGCTTGGCAGGCAGGGCGTCTACCTTATTACACAACGCTAGAGACCGCAAGGTGCAAAAGGGAGGATGTAAGAGGTATTAAGTAGGAAAAACAGGTTACAGAGAGGGAATGCAGGATAGGGGGGTAACAAGAGAGAGTAAACCTTAGGGTTAGAGGCAGAGGTACGGAGGCCGAGAAGCCTATATACCCTGTGCTAAGCCCTCAGGGTACTTAGGGGTTAGATAGCTGTAACATAACTGTAACAAAGGAAGACTATTGCAAGAGCAGGAACGCGTTAAGAGCTAGAGCTAGCTATTATTTACTTTTTTAGCTATATTAGTGTGTTAGAGATTAGCATTAGCTGTATTAGTGTTAGGGATTAGCATTAGCTATATTAGTGTGTTAGTGATTATGTAAAGCTATGTAAGGCACTAGAGACATGAGGAACTGCATTAAATGTATTGCTAGAGAAGTCCTTTACAGGAGTCTATATATATGCGAAATAATTAGGTAGGTCTTGGCAACAGACTGTGCTGAGATGCATACAACTATAGTGCCAACGCATCTAACTATTGTGTGACAACACATCTAACTATTGTGCAACTATAGTAACAACACATCTAAGTGTTACTACTGTAAACATATTAGTTACATGCTATAGTTAAATGTTATTATTATACATCTATTGCCTGTCTAATACTACTTTGCTAAGCATTATGCTGTAACTATTCTTTAACCTAGATAACTTACTTTAATACGCTAACTATTACTATTGCGTAAGAAGAGCACAGGGACCTACTTTCGCGCACATAGGCCTGGTGTTGCGCCTGTGTTTTAGACAAGCAGCCTAAGACACTTAGCGCCTAAGCTCTCTATAAGCCTCTTATAGTTAATAGACTTGCTTCTTATTGCTCTCTAATTAGTAGTTGCGATAATTACTCTAAGCAAGCTTTGCTTTTACAGATTATTTATAAACTGTTGTAGTATTTTAGATATTACGCTAGAGAGGTTTAACAGTAAGCTATTAAACACTTCTAAAAAAAAATTTCGTCTTCTTTACTTTTTTTTTTTCTAGACTTCTTTTAAACCTCTTTTACTTTATTTTTAGCTACTTAAGAGTGCTATAATGTTTATTTAAAAGTTAAACACTAAAGCTTTTAAAGCTAAAACCTAACAAAGCAGCGCAGTATTTTAGTAGAATAAGGCTACCTAGACACTAGCTATAAGAAGACTAGCTTTCTAACTCTTTATAACCTACACTACCTACACTAGGTTTTAAGTAAACTTTAAAATAGCTTTAAAAGCCCTTTTTATTTTTTTTTTATTTTCTATGTTTTAGGCTGCTGCCTATAGCTTAAGATAGCTTTAAAAGACTAAAAAAAAAATTTATAATATAAAAGAACTTATACATGTGTTAGTAAACTATGCTCTAGTAGTATTAAACTACATTTATATAAAGTTATATTTTTTATTATATAAGGTGTAATACTTGCATTTTTTTAATTTAAAAGACTAAAAAAAACTTAACTTAAAGGCTATAAGTAAGAGCGTAGGCAGCCTAAAAGCAAATAACTTAAAAGGCCTTTAAAAAGGCTCTAGAAGAGAGGTAGAGCAGCATAGTAATTTTCTTTAATGCTATAATTAGTTAGCAGACTAAGCTATAGAATGTTAGGTGTATAATAATACCTATATAGTAGAGATTTAGAGAATAGCTAAAGAAGAAACTAACAACATTAACTTAATAATATAAGTAAAGAAAGTAAATACTTATTACTATAAATAATAAATTTGCTATATTAATAATAACTACACTACTAGTTACTAATAAATAAAAATATTATAATAAAAGCATTATATTAGTATTAGGTTTTTAGTCTAGTTTTTTTTAATAATAGAAAATTTTTGTTAAAAAGTTATAACGTACTTATAGGCAAGTTGCTCACACACCTAAGTCGCTTACTTTTGCTAAGACCCCACCCTAACAAACTCTATTATAGCCTATAACAACCTGCTCTAGCACTATATAGTATAGTACAGCCTAGAATATTATTTAGATACTACTTTTACTTCTTACTTATATGTTTGCGTGTTATGCCTAGTCTAATTACACTATCTGCAGCGCCTTTAGAATAGCTTACCTACTTTAGCTTATACTTGCTTCTTTACCTTCTTTCTATTACTACACGCTTTAAACTTCTTTAGAGCTATTAAGCATAGGCCTTTTTAAATTATTAAGGTTTTTTCTGCTTTAATTTACTTTTTTTATATAATTTATGTTATGTAGTAGCTTTATTAGCTTTTTAAAGCTTAGTAATTTCTTATTATGCTAACACTAGCTTATGTGTAATTATTACTACCTTTTTTAAAACTTTTTTAAAGACTTTAACTATAAAAGTTAGTAAACTATGTATATACTTTTAAATTTTTATTTTTATAAGAATTAATTATAACCTAAGTTCTAAAGTATTACTTAGAGTTTATAACTACTAAAGCTTATTATATATAAGTAGTAGTAGTAATAAAGTGCGCAACTTTACATTAATGCCTATTATAACTTATTATAGGTTAAAAGGAACTAATCTAGCGCTTTAGAACTCTTCTTAGATATTACTAAAAGTAATTATAGTATTATAAGCTGCTTTAAAGCATAGCAGAAACTTTATTTTTATAATATAAGTAATCTAGTTACGCATAAGGTTTTTAGCTTAGCGCCTATACACCTTTTTTAAAGAAGTAAAACAACCTATATTAAGTAGCTATAAAAGGTGTAATAAGTAAAAAAGCATGTAGATAGTAATAATCTTATTATTTTTATAGTATTACTAGAAATAAAGTAAGTTATAGCTTTTATAGCTATTAATAACTAGTAGACAGTAGCTGCTAATAGTACACTTTTTTATATACATGTTAAAGTGCTTTAACTAGTCTAAACTAAGCTAATTAGTAGTCTAGCTACGCTTAGAGATTATAATAACTTAATTTTAAAGTAAATTTTTCTTTTTATACTAGTTTAAAAGGTAGTTACTACTCTAAAAAAAAAAAAAAAAGTAAAATAGCCTACTTTTTAGCATTAATGCCCTAGATAGCTATTGTCTACTTCTAGTTACCTAGCTAGACTGCTTTTAGCTGTCCTTGTCTCTCTAAACTTATAATAACTACTCTAGTAGATATCTAGCCTATTATAAACTCTGTTTTATTAAAGTTGTACATGTTATTATTCTAGATGCTATACTTAGCTTTAATATTTTTTATAAAGTTAAACTAGCTTTAAATTACTATAAAATTTTTATAAAAAGCTTTTTTATAGTTATACTTACACTTAAACTTTACTTTAAGCTTTAAGTAACACTTAATAAATATATTAAGCTAGTTTATGCTAACATAGCTTATATTACACTTAGTGTGTAAAGAATTAGCTATATTAGCTATAGCTACTAGCTAGAGGGGAAATCCTTGCGTATCTAGTTTAAGTATATGCTAAATAATTACCTACTTTTTATTATTATCTAGCTTTTATAAGTTAGCTATATAATTAGCTTAGAAAGGTTATCTAGCGTGTTAGTTACTTATTATTTTTTAAAAAACCTTATAGATAGCTGCAGCGTGTTGCTTAGAAAGTGTTATGTTTTATTTAAAAGCCTAAAGTGTAAGCTACATCTAACATTTCTTTAACATGTTTAAGTAGTGTTATTAGAAATGCATTAGTGTAAAAAGAGTAGTGTAGTAGAGTCTTAGCAAAAGTAAGCAACTTAGGTGTGTAAGTAACTCGCCTATAAAGTACGTTAGCTTATAATATAGAAAGAAAAAACACTTTTACTATTTTAAAGTAAACTGTTAACTATACTAAACACTTTAATATTAAACTTATTATAAATTAATCTTAGAAGGTTTCTAGTAATACATCTAAGGCAGCATACTATTCTAGTGCACTCTAACCTGCACCTATGTTAGTACTCTAATCCACCCTAGCTACCTATTATTAACCTAGCTAGACACCTGCCTCTAAAAGACAAACAACTTCTAGCAACTATTATAATTATAGTAAACTAGAATATTTTACTAGTATTTATCTTATTTCTAGAGTATAAGAAATTAAAGTAAAGTAATAAGAATTTAAAAAAAAGTTTATAAATATAAATTATTATAACTTAAACCTTTTTTAAATAGAAAATAAAAATGCTTAAAAAACTTTTTATTTTAAGCTTAAATATGTATAACTTAGTAAATATTAACTTATTATACTTATTTAAAGAAAAACATTTTTAAGTTTTTACTATTTTATTCTTAAAAGACATTAGAGTTTAATTAAATCTTTTAGTTAATACTAGCGCATATAGTTTCTTATTTATTAACTTAATAACTGCTAAGTTTTTGTCTTAATGCTTTTATATCCTTATCTAATGTTTACTTTTTAAAGTTATAGTTAAAGGCTTTTAAGACTAAATCTAAGTTTTTATCTACTAGTATATCTGCTTGCACATGTAAATTAATAGTAAAAGCATCTAAAACTACTTCTTTATAATTATAAACCTAGGTTTAACGTACTTTACAAGCGAGTTGCTTACACACCTAAGTTGCTTACTTTTACTAAGACTCTACTAAACTACTTTTTCTACACTAATGCATTTCTAACAACACTACTTAGACGCGCTAAAAAAAAAAGTTAGATATAGCTTACACTCTAAGCTTGTAAATAATACATAAAACTCTTAAAGAAACATGCTGTAGCTATGTACAGAGTCTCTTAAAAGATAATAAATAACTATAGCACTAGACAACCTTTACAAGCTAATTCTATAGCTAACTTATTGTCACGATTGTGCACGAGTAGGTTATAGAGCTTCACAGAGGTCTAGTTTAATTACTACGTGAGGTATTATAGTAGGTACAAGACGTTGTGTGAGGAACAGGAAGGTTTAGAAAGAAATTAGTAATTAAATACTTAGCTTAGAAGTCTAAGCGCTTTAAGTATAAATTAAGCCTATTTTAAGTTTAGTTAGTGTTAAAGCAGTTTATGCTTAAGTTTATATCTGTGTTATGTTATGTTTATGTTAGACGTGCACTAATAATACTCTAGTACGCGTCTAATACAGTTATGTCTGGGATCTAGAGAGGATACTGTGACAGTACCCCCCCCCTTATTAAGAAGGGAATCCTTTACATTAGTAGTTCTAGCATTAGGTTGTCTTTATTAGGGTACAGGTTTAGTTTAGATAGGTATTAGGCATAGAATTAGGTTACTGTAGAGTTTTTTTATAGGGCTTCTGTAGGTTCCTATAACAGTTTATTATATCTAGTCTATTTTATAAGGTATTTGTAGATACATTTTTTATTATTAAACTAGATCTATTTAACATCTTCTATAACATATTCTAGTTTATTATTTATAATAATAGGTTTAAGTAGTAGGTTTAGCTATCTAGGTAGATAGTTAGATTTAGGGGCTACTTAGCGCAGCAATAATACGTGGAACACAGGGTGTATCTTTATGCTGTTAGGTAGGATTAATTAGTAAGCGTGCAATAAGACTATATAAGCTACTATAAAGGGGCTAAGGTTCTTTTAATTAAGTTTCTTTAATTATTAGTTTATTTAGATATTTTTAGTGTCTAGCTAGACCTTCTTGCTAGCTGCATACGCAGGGGCAAGAGTTTAGAATTAGTTTATATACTTTTGTTAAAAAGCTTAAGCCTATGTAAGCTTTTTATAAATGTATTTAGATATATTTTAGATTTTATTAATAAGTTTATTTACATCTATTACTTATATAGATTAATAAGTTAGTTAAAGGGTATTTATAAGTAGTTTAAATTTTATTTAGAAGTAGTATTTATAGTTTACTAAGAATAAAAATACTTGTGTTAATTTAGATGTTATGTTATTAGCTTTAAACTATGCTATAGCTAACTATTTTACCTAGTTATCCTACTAGTAGTTTATATACGCTTGTAAGACTTATTTTATTACAGTGTTTGCGTTCTTAGTCTAGCTGTTAGTCTTTAGGTAAAAAGCTGTAGATAGATAGGGGATAATTTAGAGCTGTTTATAAAGTTTGTTTTAGAAGGCTAAGACAAACTGCGTACCTCTGTCTAATATAATTATGTTAGGCAGGCTATAGTAAACTTATACATATTAGTAGAATAACTAGGCTATATTAGAGGCAGTTATAAAGGAACATAGTATTAAGTGTTAATACTTAGTTAAGTAATTAACAACTACTATAATATTTATATACTCTTTAGATAAAAGTAGGTCTATAATAAAATTAATTAATATGTCTTTTTAAGCTTATTTAGGGATTAAGAGTAGTTTAAGCAGGCTATTATACCTTTTTTAAAAGGCCTTTACTTTACAGCAAGTATAGCAACATAATACATATTAGCGTACAGTATAGAACATGCAGGGCTAGTAGTACTCTCTCTGTAGTAGGTTAAGAGTCTTTTCTTTGCCTAAGTGTCCTCTAATAAGCAAGTTGTGTATAATTTAGAGTAGTTTAATTCTTAGTTTATTAGAATTAGAGATTATAAGTTAGTTATAGTAATACAGCTTGCTATTTTAGTTTTTATAGTTAGCTAGTGTTACCTTTTTTAACTAACTAGCGCTATTTTAGAGCAGGTCTAAGGTTTCTTAAATAAATTTATTATTTAGATACTTATTAGTAATAATTTAATTAATTATTTAATTTATTTTATTTAGGTTAAGGTCTAAAAATAGCTTAAATTAAAGTAAAGTTTAGTGTTAAGCTTTTTACACTTTTTTCTAAGTAGAGATGTTTTAGAATTACCTTATAAAGGCATCTAGTTTCCCTCTGTCTTAACTAGAATAATAAGTAATCTTAAAATTAAAATAAAACAAGTATTTAAACTAATAAGCTTATTAGTAGCTAAGTTATTTTATAGTTATAAAGTACTATAAGTTTTTATAGTTAGATAAGACCTATATTAGATGTGTTGCACTTTCTAGTTTAGGTTGCTATTATTTAAAGTAGTGTACTATAGTAAGTAATTCTTTGTTATAGATTTTATAATTACTTTTTATAAGACTTATTCTTTTTAAGAAGTATGTAATAGGCCTAATAGTCCTGTCTAGCTTAGTCTAGAAGAGAACTTCTGCTACTACATAGTCTAAGGCATTAGCTTCTACAAGTATTAGTAGTTTAAAGTTAAAGTAGTAAAGTATTAAAGCTTTAGTAAAGGCTTTTTTTAGCTAGTTAAAAAACTATTAGTAATTTAAGTTAAAGTTAAATTAAACCTTTTTCTTAGTAAGTGTAATTATAGGGCTTACTAGCTGCAAGAAGTTGTTAATAAATTATTAGTAAAAGTTAGTAAATTTTATAAAAGCTTAAATGTCTTTTATGTCCTTTAAGTATTACTAATCTAGCACAGTCTAAACTTTAATAGAGTCTATTTAGATGCTATTTATAAAGATTACATATTCTAAATATGTAACTTTTAATTAGTAGAACTTGCATTTGTCTATATTAAGTTACAGACTTACTTCTTCTATAGCCTTTAGCACTAGGCGTATATGCTATTTATGCTCTAAAAGGTTATTGCTGTAGATTAGAATATTATTAATATACATAGTGCAGAACATGTCTAGGTAGGGTTAGAGTAAGTTATTTATAAAATGTTAAAAAGTACTAGGCGCGTTAGCTAAGCTAAAGAGCATTACTAAGTACTTAAATAGTCTATATTAAGTCTAAAACACTGTTAGCTACTTATTACTCTTTACTATCTTTAGCTTATTAAAGGCAGTAATAATATTTAACTTTATAAAATACTTTACTTTACTTAGTTAGCTTAAAGTTTCTTATAAAAAAGGAATTAAGTATTAGTTTTTAATAGTAATAGTGTTTAGTCTTTAGTAGTTAACATAAAATTAAAGCCTACCTCTAAGTTTCTTTATAAATAGTATAAGTAACACTACTAGTAAGAAGCTAGCTTAAATAAACCCTTTTTTTAAGTTCTTATTAAAGTATTTTTAGAGCACTTTTAATTTATTTAGTAACATTCTATATAGTAGCCTATAACTAGGTTGTTTACTAGGCTTAAGAGTTATTTAGTAATTATATAGACATTATATTAAAAGCTTATTAAACTTGTCTTAAAAAAAGACATATAACAAGTTATAGTAGTCTTAAGAGACTATTATTTTTAAGTTAGTGTATTTTTAGAAAGCTAAAGCTTAGTCTATATTAGAAATTATAACTGTGTAGATTTTATAATCTAGTTATTAAGCTAAAGTTATAAATAAAGCAGGTTTTATATAGTAGATGTCTATCTGCTGTTTAAGTCCTAGTTTATGTCTAAATTAAGTAAGTAAAGGTTTTTTAAAAGCTTTCTTTTCTTTAAGTTTAAGTAGTTATTAAATTATTTTATATAGCTTATCTTAGTAAAAGGCCTAGCTTATTAGCCTTACTTAAGTAGTTCTTTTCTAAGTTATTAAGAAGTAAGTTTAGAGACCTTTTATATTAAGTGCTATTTAAGTGTTGTTTAGGTGTAAGCATAAGTATATATTTTAGCATTAGAAAAAGTTAAAGTTTAGAACTTACTCTTAGTAATTAAAGGCAACTTTATGCTAATATAGCTATAGTTGTCCTAAAATTAGGTTATAACATCCTGTGTTTATTACATAGAGCTTAATCTGCTCCTTATAGTGTTAGTAGGTAATTATAATAGTTATAGTACAAAAAATAAAACCTTTTTTAAGTTATTTTTTATTAAATCTAGTTAAGTAAATTATTTAAGTAAGTAGTGTTAATTAAAGATTTAGTTTACGTGCTAGTTCTTTATTAATGTAACCTATGCTATTTACTTCTAAGTTAATAAGAGCTTATATTAAAGCTAATATAGTTTTTTATTATAAATATATAAGAATATTAACTTAGTACTTCTAGTTATTAGTAAGAGACTTAGCCTATAAGTTAGCAAAGATCTAGTGTTAAATTAGTTCTAAAAGGTAACTTAGCCCTAAAACAAGCCTTTTTGTAGGCTCCTACTGCTATAGCTGTAGCTATGTTAAGAGTAGTAAGAGGGATTAAGGCTTAAATACAAGTTAAAGCTCTTATAAAAATAAAATTAAAATAGTAAAAATCTTTAATAAGTGCTAGCAGCACTACTTACGTAGACTTAAAGAAGAAGAATAAAGTAGTTTTAGAAAATATAACTATACTTACTACACTTAAAGCATTAACTTTTTTTTTTATAATTTTTACACTTTTTAGAACTAACTAAAGCATAATTTAAATTAATTTTTATTATGTTAAAGTTCTTATTTGCAACTGCGCTAGTTTAGGGGCGTATTAGGGCTTGTATAAGGAGGAACCTTATGTTATTATTATAGGTAGCAATTAGGTTTGCATACGCGTTAAGGTTGTTTAGAAGGGGTTCTTCTACTATAGCGCGTTGCAGTTTAGTTAAAAGGGAGTTATATAAGGCTATAATTAGACTTATCTTATTTAGGCCTATATTAAATGCAAGTTAGCAGAACTTAGTAAAGTGTAAAGTAAAGCTTTTTCTTTTTTATTATAAAGTGTTTAGGTAACTTAGGGCTGTTAACTTTTTATTTAAGTCTTTATAAGTTACTTATAGAAACACTATAAATTAATTTAAGTTAGTAATATTTTTATTTATTAGTAAGTTAATTAAAGCTGTTATATTATAGTTAAGTTAAAAGTAGGCATATAGTAACTAAGAGTGTTTAGAGGGGAATTAGTTTACATTTCTTTTAAGTTTATATTAGAGCTTATGTAAAAAAAAAAGTAAGTCTTTCTATTTTCTATTAAATAGTAGGGGATTAGAGAGTTAGTTAGATTTTATTACTAAGTTAGAAAAGTTACAGGTTATAAGTAGTGTTAGGCAGAAGAAAGTTAAGCTATCTCTAAACTTCTAAGTAAGCTTTAAGGCTAGTAAGTTCTTAGTTCCTACTACTATAATAGAAGTTAAGGCAGACATAGACTACTTAATAACATAAAGCTATTCTTTAAAGTCCTTTTAAAAAGCTTTAAAGCTTACAACATAGTAGCTTTTTTATAAAGTAAGTGCTTTTTAAAAAGCTTCTTAGCTTACTTTAATAGCTTAGAGTTATGCAAGTACTAAGCTTATTAAATTAGATTTAGAGGCTATTCTTAGCTAAAGTTTTAACACAACATAATGTTATAATTATGCATAAGTAGGTTATAGAGCTTTATAGAGGTCTAGTTTAATTACTACATAAGGTATTATAGTAAGTACAAGACGTTGTGTAAGAAATAAAAAGGTTTAAAAAAAATTAGTAATTAAATACTTAGCTTAAAAGTCTAAGCGCTTTAGGTATAAATTAAGCCTATTCTAGGTTTAGTTAGTGTTAAGGCAGTTTGTGCTTAAGTTTATGTCTGTGTTGTGTTGTGTTTGTGTTAGACGTGCACTAATAATACTCTAGTACGCGTCTAATACAGTTATGTCTAGGATCCGGGGAGGATACCGTGACACTTATAAAGGCTAGGTAATAATAAAGAGTAGGTAATTATTAAGACTATACTTAAGCTATATATGTAAGGATTTTCCCCTTAGATAGCATTTATAGCTAATATAGCTAATTCTTTACACGCTAAGCATAATCTAGGCTATGTTAGCATAAACTAGCTTAGTACATTTAGGAAGCGTTATCTAGACCTTAAAGTAACATTTAAGCGTAGTATGACTATAAGAGAGCCCTCTATAAGAGTCCTAGGGTAATTTAGAGTAGGTTTAGCCTTGTAGAGAATATTAAAGCTAAGTATAGCATCTAAGATAATAACATATATAACTTTAGCAAAATAGGCTTTTTTATAGGCTAAATATTTATTAACTATACTTACGCTTAAAACTTTACTTTAAGCTTTAAATAACACTTTATAAACAGACTAGGCTAGTTTATGCTATTATAGCCTAGATTATGCTTAGCGTGTAAAGAATTAGCTATATTAGCTATAAATGCTATTTAAAAGAAAAATCCTTGCGCATATAACATAGTCTACAAGCAAATGTTCAACACAAGCGAGTGTTCCGCCCCACTACTAAATTTAACTTTAAAGACTATTAATTTAACAACGCAAAAATATACTATATAAAATAAACTACTATAGAATTATTTAATATCCTTGCATGTATAAGAGTTATGCCTAGGCTTGTTGCAGCACTTGCAGCGCTATACATGCGCTGTGCTGCTTTTAGTAGTTAACTCCTTCTAAGGCATTTTACTACCTCCTGCTATACTAGTAAGCTTTTAAGTACTTAACTTAAAGCCTTAATAACTTATTAAAGTTTTTTTTTTTAAATTTACTTTTTTTTACACTGCTTATGCTTTGTAGCTGCCTTATAGGCCCTTTCTAAGGCAGCTGCTTAATTGTGCTATAGAACAGTAACATAAGCTATTTTAGTAGCGCTCTTACTTAGCTGCTTTACTAAATTAAGTATAGTAAAAAAAAAAAATTTCTAATGCCTTTAAATTTAATTATATAGTAAAGTTAACTAAGCTTTAACTTTATAAAAATTACTAAGTGTTTAAGCCTTCTAGGCAGTATTTAGTAGTAGAGTAGCTAGCTAATTAGGTAGCTGTATATTAAGCTTTAAAAGCACTAGCTCTAGGTTAAATAGGACTAGTTCTGTAGCTCTAAAGCCTGTGCAGATATTATCTATTATAATTAAGCAACTAAATGCTGCTTTAAAGGCTAGTAAGAAAGTTAGCTTATTAATATAGTTAATCTAGTAGTAGATTAACTAGCTAATTTTAGTACTATACACGCGCTTTAACAGCAAAAAGCAGCTAACGTTAAGCAGCTGTAGAATATGTGACGCGTGTGCTAGCATACAGAGCGCTATAATACGCCTCTGCTTACAGAGCTTTAGAAATTTAATAAAGTAATAGCTCTTATAGCTATTAAAAATAAGTAGCTACTATAAGCCTACTAAGTAATCTTTTATATGCAGATTAAAGTGCTTTAGCAATGTAATTTTATATTTATTAGTTATCTAGCTATTATTACTAACACTAATAGCCTAGTTTTTTAGTATATCCCAGGGTTGCCACTTTTTAGTAATAGTAATTACTTAGTAATTACTAAGTGCTAGTAATTACTATTACTATAAGTACCTAGTAATAGTAATTACTATTACTATAACTACCTAGTAATAGTAATTACTATTACTAGAAGCGCCTAGTAATTGCTATAGTAATTACTATTTTTCTAGTAATAGTAATTACTATTACTAGAGGTACGTAGTAATTACTATAGTAATTACTAAGTAATTACTATTTCTATAAATAGATATTTTATAGAAAAAGATTTTAAGTAGTAAAAGTAATAAGTATTATAATA
>NW_022985235.1:32896-58698 GCF_010093535.1 Lindgomyces ingoldianus | reverse complement strand
TATTTATAGTTACTTAGCTGTATAGCCTTTAGCTAATTATGTCTATTTATGCTTATAATAACTATTTAGCTTAATATAACCTCTATTTAAAAGCCTGTCTTATTAAAATTATACATGTCCTAATTTATAATACTGTACTTTAATTATATAGCCTTTATAAGCTTAAACTACTTACTTATAATTACTAGATCTTTACATTTTACTTATTAGTAATTATATAGTTAGCTAAGATAAGTTTTAACTACTAGCGTCCACGCAACAAAGTTAGATAGCTAGTTAATACCTGCTAGTAGAGCGCTGCGCTTAGTAAGAAGCTTGTTAGCTATCTTTTATACAGCACCTAGAGTAGGCGCAAATCCTTAGGAATCTAGATTAAGTATATGCTTAATAATTACTTTCTTTTTTAGCTTTATAAGCTTCTTATTGTTAGCTATACAGTTGCGTTGCATAGTTATCCCTGCGCGTTGTTAGCAGAGAGCTATTTAATTAACATTATAGAGTGCTGTAGTGCGCCTCTTAGTTAAAAACATGTCTTTATTAAGAGCTTAAATAGCTAGGTTAATTCTAGCCTTTTTTAAAGATAATTAATTGTATAGTTGTTAATGCATCACAGTTAGTAGTAGGTTGGCTGCGTTTTAGTGGTGGGGCGGAACACTCGCTTGTGTTGAACATTCGCTTGTGGACCATGTTAGCTTAAGTATAGTCTTAATAATTACCTACTTCTTATTATTACCTAGCCTCTGTAAGTTAGCTATAGAATTAGCTTGTAAAAGTTGTCTAGTGCTATTATTATTTATTATCTTTTAAGAGACTTTGTACATAGCTGCAGCATGTTTTTTTAAAAGTTTTATGTCTTATTTAAAAGCTTAGAGCATAGGCTGTATCTAACATTCTTTTAGTGCGTCTAAGTAGTGTTGTTAGAAATGCATTAGTATAAGAAGAGTAGTTTAGTAGGGTCTTAGTAAAAGTAAGTAACTTAAGTGTGTAAGCAACTTGCCTGTAAAGTACATTATAAGATTATATTATTAGCATTAAATAGTTATGTTGTTTTAAACTCTAACTAGATATAAAAAAGAATTAGATTATATAGCCTAGTAAGTATTCTACTACTTATAAACTTTTACTGCCTTTACTTATGTAATTAAACTAGCCTACACGTAATAAAGAAGTAGAGCTAGATATTAGATAACACAACACACTATAGAAAAAAGACTATATTTAGTAGTTATACAGCTTAATAATTAACTGCATTAAGGGTTTACTAAGGCTACTAAAATTATACTAGTCTTCTATTACCTATAGTTTAAAGACACTTAAATTATTAATCTGCCTATCTATTAAGAAGTCTAGAAGAGGTTTAAAAAACATCTATTTCTTTACTATTACTTTTATTTTAGCAAATACTTTTTATTTTAATATAAAAAAAGAATAAGTTCTTTTTAACTTTTATTTATAAAATTAAGTGTTTAATTAAAAATAAGTAAGCTTTACTATTAAATAATAGATGTAAAACTAAAGCATTAGTAAACTTTTAATTACTATTTAAATACTATTAGTACTAAGACATATTTAGCTATACTACAGCTTATAAATTACTAGCACATTGCTTATATAACTATAAGATTATCTTTACAGAACCTCTTTTTAATAGTTACAGCCTCTTATATAAACAGAATGTTAAAGAACTAAAAGTAATAAAAAAGTATGTTATAAATAATTTAAAATATAGCTTTATTAAGTAGAGTTAGAGCTTTTTTGCATCTTTTATTTTTTATGTATAGAAACTAAATAGCAACTTATGTATCTATGTTAATTACTATAAACTTAATACTATTACTTATAAAGATGTGTATCTAATACTGCGCATAGACAAACTTCTGTTAAGACTTATAAAGGTAGCTATTTTTATAAAGTTTAATATTTATGTAGCTTTTAACAAAATTAGAATAAACCTAAGCTTTAAAAGTATACTACCTTTTAGACATAATATAGAATATATAAGTGTAAAGTTTTGCTTTTTAGATTATGTAATAGCCTAGCAACTTACTAGTGCTATATAAATAACTTTTATATTACTTATCTAAATAAAATCCTTATCTACTTTAAAAATAAAGCAACTTATATCCTTTATATTAAAAAGGTTTTAAAGAGGCTATAGTAAGCAAGATTATAAGTAGAGATTAAAAAAAGTAAATTTTCTGTTACTTAAATAAAGTATCTTAGCTATATACTTTTAAATAAAGGACTAAAGGTTAACCTAGAGAAAGTAGAGGTGCTGCGCAACTAGTAGGCGCCTACTACTATAACAAGTGTAAAATTTTTCTTAGGCTTTACTAGATTCTATTAGCAATTTATTTTAAAAAAAATTTATATAGTAAAACTAATTATTACGCTTTAAAGTTCTACTACTCTTTTTATATAAACTTTAGAGTGTAATATAGCTTTTAAAAAGCTAAAGTCTAAGCTACTAAGAATACTTATGCTTTACTATGTTAACTTTATGTTATAAACTAAAATTAAAACTAACACTTTTAATAAAGTAGTAGTAGGAGTCTTATTTTAGAAACATGCTAATAAAAATTAGTGCCTTATTTTATTTTATAGCAAGGTCCTATCTAGTTTAGAGCTAAACTAGGAAATATGTTAAATAGGCTCCGACAGCTAGCTGCTTATAGTATGAGCACTTAAGTAGTAAGAGTAAGAGTGGTGTACAGTGTGCACAGTGTATAAGGTAGGTAAAGTAAGAGCAATATGTTTCTAGTTCTATTACTTTTGTCTTTCCTCTATACAGAGGAAAAAAGGGATATTTAGATGTTTACGCATAAAGGTTTACACATAAGCATTATGTAACATAGATATGTAGTTCTGCTTATGTGTAATTGCTTATATCTAGACTATAACACTGCTGCTATGTACAGATACTAGCAACTTTTCTTTTTATCTAAAGAGTTACCTTCTGTACACGTTACCTCCCTTCTGTCTGTGTAGGTCTATCTAATTATATTCTACCTTTACTTTACCTTATTTGTTAGAACTTGCCTTAGTAATGCTGTACATTAAGATAGGCTAGTTATACTATGTAAATAGCTCTATAAATAGTGTAAAGTGTTTTAAGCTATTATTATCTAGCCTTTATGCACTTACTTTATAAGTAATTTAGCAGTGTACAAGCTATTTTATACAGGGTTTTATACTAAAATAGTGTAAAATCTTTGCGTAGGCAGGTGCGTAGAGAGGTGTATATAATAAGGTTTTTTTTTTTTTTTTACTTTCTCTTTTTTATCCTTTACTTTCTAAGCCCTACTATATAATTCCCTAGCCCTTTTCTTTTTTTTGTACAGTGCTAATAGTAACAGATACTCCTGCCTGCACACACACACACACACACACACACACACACACATACACACACAGATACAGAGAGATGTCTCTCTAGCCTTCCTCCTTCACTACTAGCGCTGTTAGTGCGGGCGTCTTTAACGTCCTAGTGCAGTCTAGCAGCCTAGGGCGCATCTGTGTTACCCTTTTAACTAGTTCTACTACTAATTAGTAGTTTATTTAGTATCTTAGCATAAATATATAAATCTTTTAGCTCTTTTACTTTCTTTTTATATAAAATGCTAATTATAGATAAGCTAAAAAGTAGCATATAGCAGCTTTACTATTTTATAATATTAATGTTGTCTTGCCTACTAGCACTAATCTGCAGCTATAGGCAGTAAAAGTTGTGTGTTATAAGAAGTACTTCTATGTAGTTCTAGTCTAGAGTTATAGTTAGGTCTTAGCAACTTTATGTGCTTATTATTATAGTAGCACTACTAGTGCTTTTTTCTTTATTAAGTATTATATGCTAGCTAACTTCTAGGCTAATGCCTACGCCTTATATGTATAGCAGAGCTGTGGTCTGCATTATAACTACTATATATAAGAGGTAGTAGCTTTTTCTTTTCCTATATACTAGACAAATAGACTGTTTTTTTTACATATTCTTCTTTTCTAATCTTATAATAAGAAAAATAAGTGTGTATAATAAAAAATATATATAAAATAAGCCTTATATAAAGGCGTTGTTAGTCTAGTTAGTCTAGAGCATCTTTGCGCACAGGATCTAGCTAGTCTACAGATGCTTCTATCTAGACAGAGAGGCAGTTAGTTAGGACTAATAATTAAAGAGCCTAATTTAGTGTTTTTTTATACATGCATCTACTAAGTTATTTTTACTATTAATTTACTTTATTTTAGTAATTTCTTTTTTTTATATAATTTATAAAGTAATATAATGTTAATTATAAGTTACTTTTTACTAGTAGTGCCTAGCTTAACTAAGTAATTATATAAAAACCTTAAATTTGTGTAGATTACTACTAAAATTAGTAGTAGTTTAAGCATTTATATAATTTACTATAAAGTTATACTAAAAGTAATTATATTATTAAACTCTTTAACTATTTTATATAGTTTGCTAGTAAGGACACTCTTAGTTACTCTTTTACACTTAGTAGAATTCTAGTGTATAATGTTGCCTAGTATTTTAAAGCAGTTACTTTACTTTATATAGTCCTTATTACTTAATATAATTAAAATTTTTAGCTATAAGCTAAGGTCTTTATTATTAGTAAATAATTTATTTATAAAAATAAACAGCTTTGCACTATTAAGCTATAATAGTAGAAAAGTAAGACTATACTTACTATTATCTATCTACTATTAAATCTATGTGTTAAGTGTATTAATATTATTATGTAAAGAGTCTATAGTTTATATAGTAATAAATAAGTTAAATCCTGCCTCTAGTTAACATATAAATATAATGTATACCTCTTTTATATGTTACTTAATATATTATTATGCAGCATTCTTATTTTTTAAGTTAATTATATAAAGGTAGCTTGCTTATCTTTTCTAAGTAAAAACTACTATGTTATGTGTAAGTTTAATTTTTTTACTATTAAACTTAATAAGCTGCTTCTCTACTAAAATAGTCTTACTTTTTATATAAAACTTTACTTTTTATAGTTTTTTTTTTTTTGCATAAAATTTTTTATTATAATGCTTAAAGTGTTGTCTATTTATAAGCTAGTAATACTAAAGGTGTGCTCTTTTTTATTAGTAATTAAAAAGTAAGGGTTATATAAAAAGATTTACATACATAGCTTTTTTTTATAGTAGTTATAGTATGTCTTAAACTAATACAGTCCTAATTTAGCAGCTTTATATAAGAGTTATACAACCTAGAGTATTGTATTTAGTAAAAAGCTCTAGCGCATCTCCTTTAGTAGCTTTATGTACAGTGTGCGCATAAGCTTATTTATTAATTAAATGTATGCTTATGTAATATTACATAGTTTAAAATGCATTTTATACATAGCTCTTAGGCTTACTTTTATAGCTAGAAGTAGTCTCTAGCTTATCCTCTAGATAGTTAGTAACTAAGTAAGAATTTCTTTTTTCTTTTTATCTAAGTAGCTAGCAAACACTAAGTAGGATTTTTTATATAGTTAGGCTATTTTACTTTTTACTTTTTATATAAAGCAAAAGTTAAAAATCCAACTTTTATGCTTTATTAAGTTATACACTATAACTTTAAAAGTGCTGTTAGTAATTAAAGTGTTTATCTTTATATAGTTTAATTTTTTAAATAGTTTTTTAAGTATAGTAATTACACTATTTATATAAAGCTTAATAGATAAGGCCTAATTTTTTTTTCTAGGTTAGAAATACTTAGTCTAGACTTTATGCAGGTTTTCTTTACCTTTTACTTCTCCTAGTATCTATATCTTCCTTTTACACTAGTGCAGCATTGCTATTCTAAGAGGCTTAGTCTATAGTAGGCTTTAGTTTTGCCTTTATAACATTTTTATAAAGCTATTCTTTTTTCCTCTTCTTTAAAAAATCTCTTTATATAGGGATTAGTTTATCTAGGTTATTTATTATAAGTAAGTTGTCTTTTTTCTTTTTTTTATAGTATAGTTTAACCTGCGTATATTAGAGCTTTAGTAGGCTATTTTTTTTTAATAATAATGTTTTTTTTAATACTTTTAATTTTATATAAGCTAGTCTAGCCTTTCTTCTCTCTCTATGCTATAATCTTTAAGCTAAAAAGAAAATAAAAAACTTTATATGTTATAAAGCTATTATAAGTGTTAATTATATAATTAATATTTACTTTTACATAGTTTTTTTAAAGTTTTTTTATTACTTTTTATATAGCGCTTGCTTATATAATAATGTTTAGTAATAGTAAAAAGTCTAGGTTAATTCTTAAGTATGCTTTAAAAACTAGCAGCATAGGTACTAGACTGTGCAGGCTAGCTATGTTATTTAGAGCCTTAACTGCTATCTGCAAGATAGCCTTATTATCTGTACAGTTACCTAGCTTAGTCTTTAGGATGTTAAACGCTTATTAGAGAGGTGTGTGCGTGCACTTAACCTTTCTAACTGCCTAATGTGCTTCTATAGGCATCTGCCTATATATAGCTTTTATAATTTTTATATAAGCTTAAAAAAATTTTAAAGCAAAGTTTATACTAAAGTTATATATAATGTAGTTTAAAGGTTCTTAATAAGTGTTAATCTAGCATTTACATAGTGCATCCTAGGTATCTTATGCAGACATAGATTTTAGGAATGTAGTAGCCTAAAATAATATATCTACATTAATAATATATAAAACATCTTTATTATTAATTTATATAACATTAATAATAACTTTATAGTTAAAGTAAGTGTTATTTTTAATTATAAACTTAAATTTTTATAAAGCTTAGTTATATAATTAGCAAAGGTAGTAAAACTTTTTAATCTCTTCTAGCACTGCAGCATTAATGTTATAGCTAGCGCTAGTTAGCATCTTCTAGAGTTTCTTTATATAGGGGTGTCTAAATTAGTAGTAAAGGCAGTAGGGTTCTAATTTAGTAAAAAAAAAGTGTTCTTATTTTTATATAATAAGTATAGTAGTTTTGTCTTTATGTATAATAACATTTAAAATGTTATTAAAGTATACTTTAAGTTAGTTAGCATCTACTAGGAATAGCAAAAATAGTGTTAGAGTTTTTAAAATGTAGTATATAACTAGACTAATTAGGTTCTAGATTTATATAGTACTAAATAATTTTTTTAGTGTCTAGCTTTTAAAGCTAATTGTGACGGTCCTACGCAGAGAGCTCTGTCGCGCGTCACATGACGAGCTGCCCGTGCAGCCAATCAGGATATAGGGGGTGCGACTAGCGTAACGCTATTAGTTTGCTTAGCGCTAGCGTCCTTGCTAGCGCCTTAGCGCTGTGAGCACTTCTTCTGCAAAGCTGCCCTTAAAGCTCCCTTTTTCCTCTCTATCTTAGTGTAGCTAAAATAGAGCTAACCTACTCTGCCTTACTTTTCTAGCTTTATATAGTAGTAAAGATAGTGCTTGTTATTATATTACACTAAGATTATCTTATTTAGCTAGAGGACAGCAACATAATATCTAGGTCTACTGTGCAGTTAGCTCTAAGAGCTTAATCTGCTAACTAACTCTTACTTAGACAGATCTGCTAGTATAACTAGGCTAAGCCTTAGTTTGTTAACAATAGCTATCTGCCTTAAAGCCTTAGTTAGGCTAGGCAACTGTAAAAGTAATACTAAGCAATAATTAGATTATTGCACCTTATTAAAAAGCTTTAAGCTAGGAGCGCTGCTGCTCTAGTTTAAATTAACTGTAGGGGGGGGCCTACTGTACTAACTACCACCGCAACAACGCGAAGAGAGCCGCAGGCTCTGTACGAACCCACGTACGAACCCACCACTAATCGACTATCAGCCCCACCGTCACCGGACCTGGGGCTCACACTACACTATACCTCTGCGGACCGCCAGACCCCGGAGTAGAGGGAAGGAGCTAAGAGCACTAGGATAGGGAAGCTGTCAAGGATCAAGATGCGCGTCAATCCCACCGCCCAGCCCACCAGCAACGCCCATACGCCCACGCTAAGGACGCCTAACCTCTCTTATATTAGTACTGCGAGCTAGGAAGCTAGGCTAAAGGTGTTAGCTAAAGCAGAGGATCTGCCTAGGTTTACAGGCAAGGACAATGTTAAATTTAATTACTAGAAAGACCTCCTAATAGGCAAGCTACTCTACAACGCAGACTACTTTGTACCTGCAGATAGTGACCCTATAAAGAAGGAAGACGCTTAAGTACACTATACTAAGAGCAAGGTAGGCAGTTAAGCGCTAGGTTAACTAGTTCCCTACTTTAAAGCCTAGAAGTAGTAAGGCAAGCTAGTAATAACTAAGGATATTATAAGCTTTCTAAAAAAAAAGCTTTAAAAATACTAACTAGTAAATAAAAGCTAAGACTAAGCTTTACTAGCTTAAGATAAAGCTATCTTAGGATTTTAAAGACTTTAAAGCCTAGTTTATGTGCCTTATAAATAAAGCTAAGCTGCTGCTTAAGCAGTAGAAGAATAAGATCTATAACACTTTATTAAGTTAGCTTTAAGTACACATAGAGACTTACTATAACAACTTAATAGTTAGCTTCTTTAATTACATAGAGTAAGCCTGCTAGATATCCTTCTTACTGCAGAGGTCTGCTGCAGAGTTAAGCGCGCAACGCGCGCAGAGAGGTTAAGAGAAGCTTACACATTAGAACGTTCTTTAACCTACTGCTGCTACTGCTGCCCTAACAACTCTAGCAACACCCTAAGCGTAGGCAGCTTTAATAAAGGATGCTATAACCTGCTACTTATGCTATTAGCTAGGACATATAAGTCGCAACTGCCCTCACGCCTACGCTAAAAGCAAGGCTATAGAAGCAGCGCAGGAGCTAGACGCTGCAAGCTCTAGCAAGGACAGTAAATTAGGGGAAGACTTACTCTAAAGGAAGTCTCCTCCCTAGAGTTAACAGACAGAGCGCTAGCGTAAGAGCTGCGCAAGCTGCTATTTAGCAGTAAGCCTTTTATGCTGCCCTGCTGTGTCTTTGCTAGAGAGATTACTGTACGCTTAAATAGTTTTATTAACATAGGGGCTAGCAGCTACAATTTAATCCACCTACAACACCTGCAGACAATCTAGAAGCACCTACAGCCTAAGATGCTTAGCATTAAGTCTATCCCTATTACAGGATATAAGAATTAACTAAATAAATAAGTAGACAAGTACTTCTACATAGATCTAGTAATTAACAGCTACTAGCTGCCCACACTCTTTATCTCTTACAACATAAGCTGTTATAACTTAATTATAGGCTATATAGTCTTTAAGAAGGCTAGTGTTTAGATTAACTATAAGAAATAATTAATTTAGTAGCTAGACAATAATTAGACATAGGACTATAAGTGTAATATTATTATCCCTACACGCAGCGCGTCCCTACAGATTAACTAATCTTATTAAGTAGACACTAACTAATAAAATAGGTTTATAAAGATATTAAGGATTAATTAATACTAACTTTAATTAACTTAGAAGCATAATTAGCAGTAGAACTTAAGAAATATAAAGAAGTAACTTAATTCTTAACTAATGCCCTTTAGCGCTAATTAAGCGCGCTAACGTTAACTAGCTGTCTCTAAAAAAGCACTTGCTAAGGTAGAGCTAGAGGTAAACGTAATTAACACTGCTGCGTTTATACTACACATAAAGCGTAGAGATGTTGTAATTAGATATATTAGCGTTTATAAAGTTAATTAACTAATTAAGAACTGCTAAGCACCTATAATAGTTAATCCTAAGAATAAGCTTTAACAGCTAATGCTTAAGAAGTTACTATCCCCTGCGTACACTAGAGCTACGCTAGCTCACTTCTTAAAAAGAGACTTAGACAAACTGCTGCTGCACTAACCTAGCGTTAACTATAATATTAAGCTAATAGCAGAGAACACCCTATTAAGTAGCCTACTATACAGCATGTCTCTAGAGCAGCTTAGGCTAGTTAAGGACTATCTAGATAACCACCTGTAACGCGGATTTATCACGCACAGCAACGCTAGCTACGCTTCTCTAGTCTTGTTTGCTAAGAAGCTAGAAAAAAAGTAGAGGTTCTACATAGACTATTATAAGCTTAATATAATTATAAAAAAAATACTTACTTAATACCTCTAATCTAGAAGACGCTTACGCAGCTAGCTATAGCTAAGGTTTTTACTAAGCTTAATATATAACAGGTGTTTTATTATATCTAGCTTACTAAAAAGGTTAAGGACCTAACTACCTTCTAAACATGCTATAGTAACTATAAGTATTATATGCTGCTTTTTAGACTCTGCAATAGCCCTATAACTTTTTAGTAATATATTAATTAGGTTTTACATAGCCTACTTAATAACTTTTACATAGCTTACTTTAATAATATCTTAATCTATTTAGACAACTTTTTATAGCATAAGGCATATATTACTAAAGTCTTATGTTGTCTGTAAAACACTAGCCTATAGATTAACCTTAAAAAAAGTAAATTTATAGTTACTAAAATAAAATTCTTAAGTTTTATTATTAGCATAGACAGAATTTATAAGGACCTTACTAAGGTAGCTGCTGTCTAAGACTAGCCTATACTAACTTTAATTAAGAGCCTATAGTTATTTCTAAAGTTTTACAACTTTTACTACACCTTTCTTAAGAACTATAGTTACATTATATAGCTACTTATAAAGCTACTTAAGTGTAGCGCCTAGTATTCTTTAAAAGAGCATAAGTTAGCTATGTTTAAGCGCGCTAAAGACTTTATGCTGTTAAATAATGTCTTTATACACTACTTACTAAATTATAAAACACATATAAAGACTAACATAAGTAACAGAGTTATTACAGGAGTACTATTGCAGCTGCAGGATAATAGCATCTAGCGCCCTATAGTGTTCTACTCTAAGACTATAAGCCTACTACAGATAAACTATAATATATATAATAAAAAAATGCTTATAGTTGTTTAAAGCTTATAGAAGTAGTAAGCGCAGCTAATAAGCCTATAATAAGATAAGCTATTTATAGTAATTACTAACTACTAAGCTTTTAAGTACTTTACTGTTAAGCATAAGCTTACTTCTTACTAGATGTAATAAGCTATACTAATAGTAGACTTTAACCTTACACTAACCTACTGCTTAGGCACTGCTAATATTGTTGCAGATGCGCTGTTAAGAAAGTAAAAAAAGCTTAAAACATAAAAAAAAAAAAAATAAGGCTGCTTATATATGCTTTTTTTTAAGCTAAAAGTAGATTAGTGTTAGTCTTATTACTTAATTACACGCTACTTTGCAAAGCACTTCTTTGCTAAATAAGAAGCTTATAAAGCTGCTGCTAATAAATTAACTATATAAGCTTATTAATTAGATCTTAGATGCTAATTAGAATTATAAAAGCTTATAACACTGCTATAATAAAGCGCAGGATTTTAGCTTATAATAAAAGCTTAATACTAAAGGCCTACTACTAAAGGAAGAGAAGCTTATAGTCTTAGCTATCTAGTTTCTAAAAACCTACTTTATTTATGCTGTTTATATAATGCAACTTACTACACATTCTAAGACTAAGAAAATAACTAAGCTGCTATATAAGTAGTACTACTAGCTAAGCATAAGCTAAGATGTTAAGACCTACATTAGCACTTATAAAGCTTATTAGTAACGCTATATTTTTTAAAATAAGACTCTAGGGCTTTTTAAGCTACTGCTAATACTTAAGTAAGTATAGTAAAACATTTTTATAAATTTTAAGTTATTTTTACCTAATTAAGCTAGCTATAATAATATGTTTATTATAGTAGACTATTTAAGTAAGCGCTGCTTCTTACTGCTGTGCTATAAGACTATTACTGCTGTAGGGGCTGTAGACCTATACTATTACTATATCTAGCGTGTCTATAGACCCCTTTAATTAATTATCTCTAACTATAGACTATAGTTTACCTTTGCATTTATAGACAAGCTTTACTACTTTACTAGTGTTAAATAAAAGCTCTTTACGCCCTACTATTCTTAGACTAATAGCAACATAGAGGTGCTAAATTAGTATATTAACTAGTAACTGCGTTTATTTATTAATTACTTCTAAAACAACTAGTTAGACCTGCTGCCCTGCATAGACTAGGCTTAAGCATTTTTACTATATAAGACAACAAAGTTATTACTGTTTAAAATTAAGTTTAGCTATTATCTAACACACTACTAGAACTAGAAGGCATGTATAAGACGCTTACTAACTGCGCTAAAGCAGATTTTATGTAAGAAGGCTTAGAGCTATACTAAGCTCTACTATAATGCTGTATAATAAGTAATTAAAATTATAAGAAAAGGTATTGCTTAAGCCTAAAAGCAGTAAGCAGCTTAAGTAAATAAAAAGCAGCATAAGCCTAACTTTATAGTAGGTAATAAAGTATATGTAACTTTTAAAAGCTTTACTATAGGGCGCCCTAGCTAGAAGCTTAACTAGCAGATGTACAGGCCTTATCTAATTATAAGCATAAGAGGTTATTTGTACTAGCTTAAGCTCTTTTTATATATAAGAATGCACAACGTCTTTTACGCAGACTGCCTACAGCAGGCAGCACCTACAATGCTGCTAGGTTAGGTTAAGCCTCTAGAGAAGCTAATTAAGGTTAACAGTTACTCTAAGTAGCAGGTTTAGAACATTCTAGATAGTTATGTCTACTACAGGCGTCTCTAATACTAAGCTTTATAGGTAGGCTATAATCCTAACCCTACTTAGTATAATGCTAATAGATTCCTTAGAGCTTTGCATAAAGTAAGGGACTTCTACTAAGCATATTCTACTAAGCCTAGTCTACTAGCGCGACTAGACGCCTAGTTGCAAGCGTATAAAAAAGGTAAAGATATAGAACTTATAAAAGTTAATAATTAACCTACGCTAGGGTCTTAACTAGTTTAAAGACTAACATAAAGGCGCTAAACTACCTAGTCTTAGGGATAAGACTGCCTTAGAAGGGGGTAATGTAACAGTCCTACGCAGAGAGCTCTGTTGCGCGTTACATAACAAGCTGCCTGTGCAGCTAATTAGGATATAGAGAGTGCAACTAGCGCAACACTATTAGTTTGCTTAGCGCTAGCGTCCTTACTAGCGCTTTAGTGCTGTAAGCACTTCTTTTGTAGAGCTGCTCTTAAAGCTCCCTTTCTTCTCTCTATCTTAGTGTAGCTAAAATAGAGCTGACCTACTCTGCCTTGCTTCCCCAGCTCTATACAGTAGTAGAGACAGTGCTTGTCATCACACTAATATTTATTTAGCTAAGTGTCTAATTAATTTCTATATATAAGTTTTTTTATATGTACACCTTAAGTTAGAACTTAATAATAGTAAAAATCTTTACTACACTTATGTTTTATAGTTTACCTTAGTATACTATATAGTATTAGTTGTTAAAGATAAACTGCTTAGCATACTTTTTAGGTTTAATGCTATAGATGTCCTCTTCTATTACACAGTATAAATAAGTAGTAGAGGTAAAGTAGTTAATAGCTTTCTTAGCATTTTTACTTTTTTATTTTATTTTTTTTATATTATGTAAATTATTCTCTTTTTTAAAGTAACTTTTAAAGTTTTAGATGTATAAAGTAATAGCTTTATATAATAAGGTCTTATTATAAAAATCTTTATATAAGGTAACATACTAGTTCTTTGCTTATGTATAGTTATTATAAGAGTAGTTTAATAACTAACATCTCTTCTTATAGCAGATAAAGCACTTCTTTGTCTATATGCAGTTGTCTCTAGATTATAGCCTAAACCTAAATAAAGATTTTCTATGTTGTTTTTTTCTGCGCAGAGGGAAGCTTTGTTTTTGTTATGTAGAGTTATATTAGTAGTCTGTGTAGTATACATTAGGCAGTTTCTAGAGGTATTAGTTTACCCTTTAGTCTATAGTAACTTAGAGTAATGCTTATAAGTTGCTAAATAAGGCTTTATATAAAGGCTTAATAGTAAACATAGTATGTTCTAGTTCTAGTTATTCTTAACAGGCTTATATAATAATAGTGTGTAGTAGAACATCTTTTTAAAATTTTATTTTTAGTGCTTTTTATATAAGTGTAAGCTTGTTAATTATTATTTTAAAAACTTTATATAAACTTTTATTAAAGTTCTTTTATTAGTATTATATAAAGGTTATTATTATCTAGTCTGTCTAGTACTAGCTATAGTTTACATTAGTCTTAAAGTAACTACTTAAGGTGTTATATAAATGCTTCTAGTTATGTCTAGGGCCTATGTTGTATATATAGTACATATTTACCTAACCTTTTAAGATATCTAGAAAGATGTCTATGTACTAAGTTTTCTAAATATTTAGCTATTAATATAGATTAATAAAAATCTTTATTTTATTTATAAAAATGTTATATAGTTAACTTATATAGTTATTATTTTTTTTATATTTTTTAAAATTATATAATTTTATTTACTAGAAGTTTTTCTTTAGCAGTTTCCCTCTAGAGTAGAAGTTTATACAAGTTGTAATATAGTATAAATTATGCAGGTAGTATTAGTAGTGCATACACTACTGCAGGCAGTAGTGTGTATAATTAAGGGTGTAGAGCAGGTGTTAGGTAGAGTAGCATGTATTATTTATACAGTAATTAGTATAGTGCTAGCTAAAGTGTAAAAGTAGGTAATACTAGTATATTTAGTGTTATTAGCAGCATTATGTTTAGTCTACTTCTGTGTAGAGCCTTATATAGTAATAAAAGTTATGTATAAAGCTTTTTTAGTGTAATTACTTTTTTTATGCTATATTATACAGCTTCTAAGCTTAGTGTGACGGTCCTACGCAGAGAGCTCTGTCGCGCGTCACATGACGAGCTGCCCGTGCAGCCAATCAGGATATAGGGGGTGCGGCTGGCGCAACGCTATTGGTTCGCTTAGCGCTAGCGTCCTTGCTAGCGCCTCAGCGCCGCGAGCACTTCTTCTGCAGAGCTGCCCTTAAAGCTCCCTTTCTCCTCTCTATCTTAGTGTAGCTGAAATAGAGCCGACCTACTCTGCCTTGCTTCCCCAGCTCTATACGGTAGTAGAGACAGTGCTTGTCATCACACTTAGGTACCTGTAGTGCCTAGCTATAGTGTAATTCTTTTATTCTCTAGCACTTATATAAGCTCTCTTTTAAACGCGCAGCTAAGTGCTAAAAAGTCTTATAGTGTCTATTTTTTAAAATCCTTTATATATAAACTTAGAAAGGTAGCGCCTTTTTAAGTTATTATATATAAATTAGTAATTATATAACTTATATATAATTAAGTTTATAAGCTTATTAAAGCCTTTAACATGTTAATCTTATTATTCTAGTACTTTAGGCTAGTTTTATTTTATAGTATTACCTTTAATGTTTTTATATTCTTTATAAGTTATTTATATAATAGAAATTATTTCTTATTTTTTTTATTATTCTGTAAAGTTATTAGTTGCTAGTAAGATTTTATTATAATAGTATAGTTAATTACGTTTCTAGTAGATTACACAGGTACTGCTGTTATCTAGCTACTAGGTTATACAGCTTTAATAGCTTTAGTGTGCGCCTTACACTATCTCCTTCTTACTTTATACAGTAGCAGAGCTTGCTGTATAATGTAAAGGATTAATTAGCTATTATCTAGCTACTAAGTTGTATAGCTTTAATAGCTTTAGTGTGTGTCTTACACTATCTTCTTTTTACTTTATATAGTAGTAGAGCTTACTATATAATGTAAAAAATTAATCTGCTATTTTAAAAAATAAGTAACTAAATAAAGTACTTTATAAAGTGTAAGTGCTTTATTATTACTCTTTCTAAAGAATAAGTAATAAAATAAAGTACTTTATAAAGTATAAGTACTTTATAAAGTATAAGTACTTTATTATTACTTTTACTAACTTATAGTTAATTAAATTAACTACTAATTAGTATTAAATAGGCTCTAATAGCTAGCTACTTATAGTATAAGCACTTAAGTAGTAAAAGTAAGAGTAGTGTACAGTGTGCATAGTGTATAAAGTAGGTAAGGTAAAGGTAACATGTTTCTAGTTTTATTGCTCTTATCTTTCCTCTATACAGAGAAAAAGGGGGATATCTAGATGTTTGCGCACAGAGGTTCGCGCACAAGCATCATGTGACATAGATACGTGGTCCTGCTCGTGCGCGATCGCTTGTATCCAGACCGTGACGCTGCTGCTGCGTACAGACAAAATACATAATAAGAAGCTATTTATAATTATTACTGTGTTTAAATAATAAAAAGCTAAGCTTATATCTATAATAATAAGCACTCTAGTATATACTAATTATTAGTTATTAAAGTACTTTATAATAATAAAGGTGCTAAATGCTTATTAGGTCTATTAAGCTAAAAAGTTAACTTAGGTTTACTTCTAAATTAAGTACACCTCTAGTAAGAATAACACTAGAGCAGACATTCTTAGCTATTATAAATAAGATGTAGAAAATTTAAAAGCAGCTTAAACTAATAACTAATTAAAGGTTTTACTTAGACTACACTAACTTTACTCTTAAATTAACAAGAAATTAGCCTAGTACTATATTACTTAAATAATAACTTAAGCAAATTTACTAAATATTATAAAAAAACTAAACTAAGTTATGTTTTTAAATTTTTTAGAATTAATTAACATATTACTTTAAAAAAAATTAAGCTTTTTTTATATAAAAGTAAAAACTTTTACTCTACTATTATTAGATAGGAAATAGACTACTTCTTTATACTAACTATTTAGGTGTTTTAGTAGACTTGCTGCTGTGTACTTAACTTATTTAAAAAGTTTATAATTAAGTATCTTTAGCACACCTTAGTGCTACTAAAACCTATTAGTTACTGTTCTAAAAGTACTACTAGAAGAGTATAGAGGCTACTTATAAATAATATATATAGAATTACCTTTTTTATTATAAAGATTATCTAAAACAAGCCTAAACTCTAGAGTTTATTTACTTTTTTTTAATCCTTAATTAACTAATATAGCACTTGTGTATTAACTTTAAGAACTTTTTTAAAAATAAGTCTAGTTATAACTAGATTATAGTTATAATTAATTATAAATTTAAATAAGCTATTTTTATTCCTTGCTATAAAATAATTAACGCCTAAAAAATAGCTTTCTTATTTATTTAATAAGTGTACTATTTTAGCTATACACCTAAAACTATTATTTTTAACTAGGGACTTTAGTTTATATCTAGTTTCTAGTCTAAATTTTATTAAATTTTAGGCATAAAATTTAAGCTTTTTACTACCTATTATAAAGAAATACATAGCTAAATAAAGATTATAAATAAGTATATTAATTAAAGACTAAGGCTTTTTATATTTTTTTACTAAAATAACTAGAGTTCTTTACTGCCTCTAATTAATTAGGCTTAGATAACCTTGCCTTATGTAATAATTAAAATGTCTTTATATTAAGTCTTATATAGCTCTAAACTATGTTAAAGCTAAAACTAGAAACATTTTATAAAACCTATTACAGCTATAGACAAGCTAAATTATAAGAATGCCTTAGCATTAGCAACCTGCATGCATGCAGCCTAGAAGTTAGCTAAGACCTATATAAAAAAGGCCTAAAATTAGATATAAACTATAGTTAACTACTACTACTAGCTAGTTAACTAGAAAGTTAGTAACATAGTCTACTTAAATACTAAGAACTTAGCTGTTTAAAGACCTAGCTAAAAACTATCTAAATAATAAAAAAGCCTTTTTAAAGTACTTAAATAAGTGTTACAATCCTTACTCTAGCGAAATGGTATTTTCAGGAGTACAACGGCCTGTGGTGATGTTAACAGTGAAGGGATAGGACTTAGCTAGATCAGGTGTACAGTCCGTTAAGCAGAGTGTAGGGCTAGCAGGATAAAAAAGGCAGGTTGTAGTTTAGCCTAGCAGCTGTATAGAGAGCTAGCAAACCTAATCTGTAAGAATAGGAAAGAAGGTATATATAGTGCAAGATATATAAGGCAGTAATGTCCTTTTTATAAAAGTTTTAATGCCTTTTAGTCTATTAAGTAGGTAAAGACTAAATAGTAATTACAACCTTCTAACTGTGGTTGTAATTAAGACTATATACATAGGGTTGGCATGCTTTGCATGCTTGCATGCTTGCATGCTACCTAGCCTGCATTGCCTGCAAACCTACAAACCTGCAAGCCTGCATTATTTATTAGATAACGCACTCTGCTAGGCTTTTATTTAAAAGCTAGAGCTATTTCTTATCTGTCCTGTTACATGATTTGCTTAGCGCAGGGCTAAGCGTCTTCTATCTAACATTGTTTAGGCTGTGTGGGACAGCTAATTAGGTTATTATAGTTAGTCTATTAGCTATAACACGTAGGCTTTCCTCCTAGTTAGCGTCCTTGCTGTTATATTCTTTTTATTATAAGTGTTAGATTTTCTTTTTAGCTAGTGTATATCCTTCTTTAAAGGCTAGCCTAATGTTAAACCTTTTTAACTATGCTTTACTAGGTTTCTTGTTCTTCTACTGCTGCCTGTTATCTTTGCACTGTTACTTATCTTAATCCTCTTTATTATATAAAGATGTGTCTGTATAGTGCTTACTGTTTAAGTAGGTCCTTTTATGCAATGTCCTTGTTATTAGACAAGTGTGTAAAGTGTGTGCAAAAAGGTAGTTATTATAATGCTTTTATGTCTAACACAGCCTAGAATTGTCTAGAGCAGGAACGCAAAAGGCTGCTAGCTAAGCTAGAGGCAGTTTAAAAGGATAAGCTGCGTAAAAAAAAAAGAGTTTTTAAAAAGGCAGCAGGAGTCTTTTACACGTTTAGAGTCTTTTAATGCTTATTAGAAAAGGGTTTATAAGCAGCTAAAAGTTTTAAAAAATTAAAAGGCAAAATATCTAAAAAGAGACTTTTTATCTCTATATAAGCTTAAAGCGCTTAAGGCAGAAGCAGCAGGTCTTCCTCCTTCTTAACCTATGTTAAAGGGTTGCAGGTTTTTTACATTGCAGCTAGCTAATGCTGCTGCAGTTTTAACTAATAATAGTGTTTTTTAGTCTAAAGAGCTTTCTTCTAGGTAGTTTTATTTAGAAGAGACTCTAGGTATTTATAAAGAGCCTAAGGGGCATTCTTTAGGTTCTTAATAGATTCCTAAGTGTTTTTACTAGTAAGCTATCTTTTCTATTTTACTAAGTACTTGTTACTTTAATAGTCTAAAATTTATTCTACTTTATATTCTTTTTCTTTTTCCTTTTATCTAGTAGTTGTAAGTAGAATAGTCTTAGGCGCAAGTTTAAGCTTAAAGATATAAAACTAGGGGTGTATCTTTATTTCTTTTAGTAGCTTAAGTTTGCAGATGCTAGGGCATGTTTGTATAACTCTGTAAGGTTTTATACGCTTTTTAGCTAGCTTCCTAGAGGGTCTTAGTGTTTTAAGGTTCTTTATGTTTAAATACACATAATTATTAAAGTGTATTTCTAGTGCTAGTTATTTTTTTTTATTTACTGCCTTTTCTATAGCTTCTTAAGCTAACTACGCTTTTCTAGTAAGTTTCTAGTGCAGTTCTAAAAGTCTAGTTATGCAGTTTATAGCTTCTAAAAGGTCTGTTAGTTATAAGCCTTAAAGCTTATATTATAAAGAGTATCTAAATTTGCTTTATACAGGGTTTCTTTAGTTATAGCTAATTCTATAGTATTAATAGCAAATTATGCTATTAGTAGCTATTCTGCCTAGTTAGTTTATTTATATAATATGTATTTACGCAGATACTTTTCTACTTCTGCGTTTACTCTTTCTATTTGTCTGTCTATTTATAAGTAGTAGGCAGTAGAAAGCTTATAGTTAATTTCTAGGTGTTTAACTACTGCTGCCTAAAATTTGCTAGTAAATAATTTATTATAGTTAAAGATAATAACCTTAGAGTAGCTGTAAGTAGCTAAGACATTTTTTTTTAATTTAAACATAAATTTTTTAGCTATAATGCTTTTTTTAATAGCTATAAGTAAACAAATTTAGTGGTTTTATTAATAACTTATGTAATTATGTTGCATAGTCTTTCTATGCTAGGTTTTTATAATAGTAGTAGTCTAGTAATAAAATCTATAGTTATTATAGTCTATAGTTAGCTTAGCGCTGTAATTAGTTAGAGTAGTCTGTAGGGTTTATAGCGCTGTAAGTTATTTTTATTGCAAATGTTACACTCCTACAGAACCTTAGTACATAGATGCTTTAGTTAGGGTATTTTTTAAAGTATAGCATTTTTAATCTTTTTTTGTAGTAATTCTATGCCTAGATCTCTAAACATAGAAGCCTTATAATATTCTTTTATTAGGTTCTTCTATTCTTATTTAACTATTATAACGGAGCATAGTAGTTCCTCTTAGTTTAGTCCTTTATAAATTAGTCTATCTAGAGTTTCTTTAAAGATTATATATTTTTTTATATTTTTTATATTTTTTTAAAGTAATTAGCGCGTCTGCTTAGGGTGTCTACCTGTTAGTTACTACTCTTAGCCACATGTTTAATAATAAAATTAAATTAAGCAAGTTTTATAGCCTATTATACATGCATTAGTCAGAGTTTTTTAGTAGTAAGAAAAGTAATAAGGTTTACATAGTTAGTAAAAATTATAAACTGCTAGCTAAGGCTCTAAAGCTTAACCTCCTAGTTCTTGCATACATTAACTATAGCTTTTAATTTTTTATTAGAGATAGTATACTTTTGCTCTAATAGTGCAAACTTTGCTAAGTAGTAGGCTACTAGATGCTATTAACTATTTTCTTATTTTTAAGAAAGTGCTGCTTCCTTAGCTCTTAAGGAAGCATTAGTGTGCACTTTTATTTTTAGCGTTAAGTTATACATTCTAAGGATAGAGTAGCTTGTTATTATTTATTTTAACTTTTAAAAAGCTTTTTCTATTTCTGTAGTTTATTAGAATTTCTAGGTAGCTCTCTCTTTTAAAGTAGCATTTATAAGGGGTAGCGCAATTTTTAAGTAATCCTTAATTATTCTTTATACATAGCTAGTAAGGCCTAAAAATCCTTTAATTTCTATAATAGTTTCTAGCGTTAGCTACTTAAGTACCTTACTTACTTTAGCAGAGTCTATCTTTATTTCTTTTTTATTAATAATAAATCTAAAGTAGTCTATTTTTTATACATTAAATTTGCATTTTTCTAGCTGTAGATAGAGCCTGTATTTTTAAAGTTTGTCTAGTACTATTTATACTTTTATTACATAGTCTAGTTTGTCTCCTTTTGTGTATATAAGAATGTTGTCTAGATATACTAGGACAAAGATGTCTAAGTATAAGTTAAAAGCTATGTTAATTACTTTTTAGAAAGTTATAAGAGTGTTAGTAAGTCTAAATAGCATAACTAGAAGCTTATAAAAAGCCTATAAAGTTTTAAAAGCTATTATCTATTTATATCCTTTTTTTATCTTTATCTTATTAAATCTATCCTAAACGTTAAACTTAGTAAAGTGCTTAGTTCCTTTTAACTAGTTTATAATATTCTAAATAATAGAAAGGGGAAACTAATCCCTTATAGTGTTCTTATTAAGAGTTTTGTAGTCTTAGTAGACTTTAACCTTTCTATTCTTTTTCTTTGCAAAGACTACTGCTAATGCTATAGGGCTTTTACATTCTCTAATATAACCTCTTGCTAACATGCAGTTTATATATTCTTGTAGGGCCTCTTTCTAGGCTGCTGTAAGGGGACATAGCTTATGTATCTTTAGTTAGGGATTAGGCTTAAGGTTAATTACATAGTCCTAAGGCTAGTGTAGGGGTAGTTCTTCTAGATCTTTAAAAGTTATAAACATATCCTTATAGCTGTAGTATTCTTCTAGGAGTTCTTTTCTAGGTTTTTCTATAATTTAGTAGATTTCTACCTAGTTTAGATCTCTCTTCTTCTTAAATTCTTTAAAAGAGACTTTCTTTAATTCTTTTTTTATTATGTAGATAGCGCGTGCTTTTAGTTCTTAACAAGGGAAGCTCTAGAGTTTAGTTAGTTGTATTGCCTGCGCGTGCTTAGCTATAACTTTTATTGCTATAGTTTTTTAATCTATCTTAGAGTTATGTTAATAGAGCTAATTATAGCCTAGTATAATTTAGTATTTTCCTCTAAGTAGTAGTATACTTAGGGATATCTAGTTAGTTGTTATATTAGTTCTTAAGGTTACTTTCTTAGTTTCTAGGCAGATTTTTCCTCTGCTATATTTAATTAAAGATGTGTTAGCTAAAGATACTTAAAAAAGTTGTTTTTTTATTTTATAAAGTATCTTATAATTCTTAACTTATTAAGAGTTAATTGCTAAGAACGTGCATCTACTGTTAATTAGCGCAAGGCCTTTACATACTATTCCTTTAGAGAATTTAAGTGTGCAGTTAGCTGTTAGGCTTCTACCTAACCCTTATTCTACTACTACTAAGACTTTTATGTTATAGTAAACTTTGTTATAATTTATGCTAGAGTTGTCTTCTTCTACACTTAAGAGACTATGTATTTACTTGTCTATTCTGTTAGCTGTAATTTTAAATTATTAGTAATTTTTTACTATATAGTTATCTACTAGGCAGTTAATACTTTCTACTCTATAGTAGTACAGGAGCTAATTGTTCTGTTAGTTAGCTTTCTATTAAAAGTAGTAAAAGGCGCAGTTAGAGGCGTTTTTACACTTAGTCTAAGGCTTCTTTTTGTGTGGCAGTCCTGTGCTATAATGCTAGCAGTTTAGCATTTTACATGTTGTTGCTAATTTTATTAGGGTGTTAGTAAACCTTTTGCTTTTTTATGCACCTATTAGCTACTAGCTAGCTTAATGCTTAGTTAACTAGTGTTAAGAGCAGTACTTGTTTATATAAAGGTACTACGTGTATAGACATTGTTTAAGGTTAGTGCAGATAGAAATAGGTTACACTTAGGCCTATTAGAGGTATTCTTTTGTTTAGATTATCTGTAGGGGGTAGTTCTTATATTTGTAATAGTAGGCATTATGCCTTTTGCTTCTACAGAGGATACAGTATCTATAAATTTGTTATTGCTCTAGCTCTTTTCTTATTACTGCTAGTGCTAGGGGTAGTGTGTCTAGTTATTCTTTTAATAGAGCTAGAGTTTATAGAGGCGTTAAGTGCTAGTTAAGACTTTATCCTTTTACTAAAAAATTTTTAAAAAACTTTTATTACTTTTTTTTATTTAAGATGTTATAGTAAACTATAGCAATCTTTCTTATAATTTTATAAGTGTTGTAGTTATTATTAAGAGCTGTTTTATAAAGTCCTATTTTATAGAGGTTATAGTTATAGAATTCTCTACATTTCTAGTAATTTCCTTATTTAAACCTTTATTTAAGTTCTTTTAGTAGAATTCTTAGTCTGTTTTGTTTAAAAGAGTATTATTTTTCTTTTATTTTTATGTTTTTAACATAGTTAACTACTTGCATTAAGTGTTGCTATCTTTTAAAGACTGCAGCTTGTTTAATAGCTCTAGAGATACTGTCTCTTTTTTAGACCTCTACCTTCTAATAGTCTACTAGATAATTAGAGAATTTATAATTAGCTCTACATCTCTAGTAGAGTTATTTATTAAGCCTGTTATATATTTTATTACTTATAAGGCCTCTGTTAATGTACATAGCTTTTATAGTTAACCTGCTATCTTTATTTTCTAGTTATTTAAAGTCTAGGCATTTTTAATAGAAGTAGCCTACTTTTTTATAGTTAAGACATGCCTTCTTTTTAAGCTATTTTTTTATTTCTTATTTAGGGGTAGCTTTACGCTTCTAGAGGTACTGCTCTTTTTTTTTAAAAGGCTACACATATGCTTAGTGTAACTAAGGTCTATAGGTTTACTGTTAAACTATAAGGTCTTCTTTTTTTTCTAAAACTAGTTAGGTTTTAAAGTTGTCTAGCTTTTTTTTTTCTTACTACATTATTTAGCGTGTCTTTTATTATAAGTAAGTGCTTTTTTAACATAATCTTTAAAGCTTTTAGGCTTTTTTATGTAAGTAAATTTGTTTTTAATTATTTCTAAAAGCCTTTTATAAAACATTTATTTTATAGCCTTTTATTAGTTTATCTGCAAATAGCAAGCAGTTCCCTAAAGCAGGCTGTGTATTGCTAGATAAAGCTGTTTCCTTGTTAGAGGGTGTTTATTTTATTAACTGCTTATTTTTCTTTGTTAACTAGCCTATAAATTATAGTAAAGGCTACTTTAAATAAGTTAAAGTTTCTAAAGACCTTCTGTGTTTCTAGTAGTAGGGGTTTGTTATTTGCTTTATAGTTTATCTAGTTATTAGCATAAGGCTAAAACTAAATAGCAGGTAATCCTTCTAAGTGTAGGCCTATTTATAAAATTATTTCTTTATTTATTTTAAAAGCACCTTTATTATATTACATGTAGAGGTGGCACTTTATAAAAAAAGGTTTTAGGTCTTTAGCAGAGCTGTTAAATGCCTTAAGGGGAGCTAGGCGTAGGGTCTTTTTAGACTTAATACTAGTTTTTTCTTAAGTAATATTTTTAAGGTTAGCCACTTCTAGCTAAAGAGCCTGTAGTTAATAAATGTTTAAGGGCCTTTATTATGCTTATAGCTAGAGGTGTTGTTTAAGCTGTTTAAGCTTGTTTTAGAGATAAAGTATCTACTAATTCTGTGCTTCTTTAGTTGCTGTAGGGGTCTAGCTAGTGCTAGCAGCTAAAGCACCTGTTATGCTGATGTCTAAGGTGGTAGTAGCTATACTTTGCAGGTAGTAGTAATTACTGTTACAATTCTTACTCTAGTAAAATAGTATTTTTAGGAGTACAATAGCCTGTAGTGATGTTAACAGTAAAGGGATAGAACTTAGCTAGATTAAGTGTACAGTCTGTTAAGAAAAGTGTAGGGCTAGCAGGATAAAGAAGGCAGGTTGTGGTTTAGCCCAGCAGCTGTATAGGGAGCTGGCAAACCTAATCTGTGAGGATAGGAAAGAAGGTATATATAGTGCAAGATATACAAGGCAGTAATGTCCTCTTTATAAAGGTTTTAATACTTCTTAGTCTATTAAGTAGGTAAAGACTAAATAGTAATTATAACCTTCTAACTATAGTTGTGATTAAGACTATATACATGGGGTTTGCATGCTTTGCATGCTTGCATGCTTGCATGCTACCTAGCCTGCATTGCCTGCAAACCTGCAAACCTGCAAGCCTGCATTGTTTATTAGATGACGCACTCCGCCAGGCTTTTGTCTAAAAGCCGGAGCCATTCCTCATCCGTCCTGTCACGTGATTCGCTCAGCGCGGGGCTAAGCGTCTTCCATCCGACGTTGTTCGGGCTGTGTGGGACAGCTAATTAGGTTATTACGGTTGGTCTGTTGGCTGTAACAATAAGTTAGAAACTTATACTACTTAAAGCTACTTTTAGAGTTAAAGATACATAACATTTTTATACTAAATGTACTTTATAAAGACCTTTAGAATCTGCTTCTAAAATAAAAACCTTTAAAACCCTCTAAAATTACTATTAATAAAGTAAAGAAGTAAGAAGTAAAGAAAATACTTACTAGTAAGCTTTACTAGAAAACACTTAAGTACTAAGTAAAATAAGTAAAATATAACCTTAATTTAGTCTAGTATAAGGCTTTAAATTTTATAAGTTCTTTTTATAAACTAAAAGCTTTTTATAATAAGTATTTAAATTAGCTAAGACTTTTAAAAGCCTTATAAAAGTAAATTAAGGCTTTTAAAGCTAGTATAAAAGGCATAGATTACTTAGTAAATAATAAAGTATAAAAGTAAAAAGTAAATTTATAGTTATATATAATAGTATTATAACTTTATAGACATTACGCTAGAGAGGTCTAACAGTAAGCTATTAGACACTTTTAAACTTTTCTTTTTTTTTCTTTACTCTT
>NW_022985235.1:21467-32886 GCF_010093535.1 Lindgomyces ingoldianus | reverse complement strand
TTTTTTTTTTTTTTTTTTTTAGACTTTTTTTAAACCCCCTTTACTTTATTCTTAGCTACTTAAGAGTGCTGTAATGTTTGTCTAAAAGTTAAACACTAAAGCTTTTAAGGCTAAAACCTAATAGAGCAGCTTAGTGCTTTAGTAGAATAAGGCTACCTAAACACTAGCTATAGAAAGCCTAGCTTTCTAGCTCTTTATAACTTACACTACTTACACTAAGTTTTAGGTAGACTTTAAAATAGCTTTAAAAGGTCTTTTTTTATTCTTCTTACTTTTTATGTTTTAGGCTGCTGCCTATAGCTTAAGATAGCTTTAAAGGACTAGAAATTTCTTTTTATAATAAAAAAAAACCTACACACATGTTAGTAAACTATACTCTAGTAGTATTAAACTATATTTATATAAAGTTATATTTTTTATTATATAAAGTGTAATATTTTTTTTAAAAATTAAAAACTAATAAGAGAACTTAACTTAAAGGCTATAAGTAAGAGTGTAGGCAGCCTAAAAGCAGATAACTTAAAACGCCTCTAAAGAGGCTCTAGAAGAGGGGTAGAGCAGTATAGTAATTTTCTTTAATGCTATAATTAGTTAGTAGACTAAGCTATAGAATTTTAGGTGCATAATAATACCTACGCAGTAGAGATTTAAAAGATAGCTAAAAAAGAAACTAATAACATTAACTAGACTATATAAGTAAAGTAAGTAAACACTTATTACTATAAATAATAAATTTGCTATATTAACAACAACTACACTACTAGTTACTACTAAACAAAAACATTATAATAAAGGCATTATATTAGTATTAGGTCTTTAGTCTAGTTTTTTTTTAGTAATATAAATTTTTAGTTAAAAAGTTATACTTTATTATATTTTATTTAAATTAGTTTTAAATTAGTTCTAAATATTTTCTACATACTATAGATAAAGACTATTAGCTTATAAAAAGAGGAGTAGTGTAATAATTCTATAAATTATTTTATTTTAGGTTGCTTAGATCCTATCTAAAGGGTCTCTATATTAGCCCTAACTATAACTTAACCTAGTCTCTTATAATTACCTCTATTCCCTTATATATTTAGTTGCACTTTGCCTTTATAGCTAGCTTAGTAGTTTTCTAGTATCCTTTTATACAAGGCCTATAGGTGTTAATAGCATTCCCAGGTTCAGAGTCCCCACACACTCCTATATGCCTCTAAGTAGATTCCTACCGCATTTAGACCTATTGTCTTGCCTGTGCTGTTACAAGCTGCAGCGTGTTATTTAGAAAGTGTTACATTTTATTTAAAAGCTTAAAGCGTAAGCTGCATCTAACGTTCCTTTAACATGTCTAAGTAGTGTTATTAGAAATGCATTAGTGTAGGAAGAGTAGTGTAGTAGGGTCTTAGCAAAAGTAAGCAACTTAGGTGTGTAAGCAACTTAGGTGTGTAAGCAACTTGCCTGTGAAGTACGTTACTTTATTATATCTTATTTAAATTAGTTTTAAATTAGTTTTAAATATTTTCTACATACTATAGATAAAAACTATTAGCTTATAAAAAGGGGGTAGTGTAATAATTTTTATAAATTATTCTATCTTAGGTTGTTTAGATTCTATCTAAAGAGTTCTTATATTAGCTCTAACTATAACTTAACTCTGTCCCCTACAGTTACCTTTATTTACCTAAGTATTTGTAACGATTCTACGAATCGTTCCATCTCGGGTCGCTCGGATCCTATCCGAAGGGTCCCTGTATCGGCCCCGACTATAACTCGACCTAGTCCCCTGCAGTTACTCCTATTCCCTTATGTATTTAGTTGCACCTCTTCTCTTAGCTAGCTTAGTAGTTTTCTAATATTCTTTTGTACAAGGCCTATAGGTGTTAATAACATTCCTAGGTTTAGAGTCTCTACGCACTCTTATATGCCTCTAAGTGGATTTCTACCGCATTTAGACCTATTGTCTTGCCTGCGCTGTTACATTATATTAGAAAACTTACTTTTACTAGTAATAGCTTTATTAATAATATTATATTAATTATTTATTTAACTATATCTAACTTTAAAAAGTGTTTAATTTAGTTTAAGTTATAGTTTTTACACACTATTATATTAAATTATTTAGTTATTATAGATAAGATCTTAGAGACTTTTTATTAACTAAAGCCTTTAAGTTTAAAATTTTCTATCCTTTATAATTAAGATTACTTTTAGAAAAGTTATAAAAAGTATGCTAAAGTAGAATCCTAGAGACTACTAATAACTTATTAGAATTAAAGACAACTACTAATGCCTAACTCTTAACTACTTTTAGACCTTAGTACAAAGCTTGCAACACGCTCTAGCTGTAGCTAAGGTAAGATGCCTACTACTAAAGCTAAATAACTACTAACTTTAACAGCTAAACCCCCTTCTATAGAACCTAAAGCTAAAAACTTACTAAATTTAAAGTTAACCCCTAGCAGCATAGCTCTTAAAAACTAAGTTACTTAATTAAGAGCATAAATTAAATAGCTAACTAGATTAAAAACTATTAGTCTTAATTAACTTGTTACAATCCTTGCTTCGTGGAAGCACTTGGGTCTTAAGGTATTCCTAGAGGGGAAGTAGGACGGGTGGTAGGGGCCAACCGGTAGGGTGTACAGTCCTACGTACAGGCTATTAGGCTAATAGAGGGTTTCTTAGGTGACTAGATTGTAGTTTGCCCTTTATGCAGCAGTAGAGAGGCTAGGGTTAAACAGTCCTGTTAGATAAAGTTAGAGGTATATATAGTGCAAAATATATAAATAGTATTACAGCTTTTTAGAAAGCTAAATGCTACTTAGTCTATGTAAAAAATAAACTAAACATTAAACATGCTTTTCTAAGGTTGTTTAATATAGAAACTATATACATGTGCTAGGTGCGCTAAGGGGAGCTAGTGGGAGCTAGTAGGAGCCTGCTAAGAGGAACTCCTATAAGCTCCCCTAGGCTCCTATTAATACGCAGCCTGTCTCCTTACTAGACAGCGCATTCTTCTGTAATTGCAGGCAGCTGCGCTGCCCCTGTGTCCTCCAGTTGGTCTGTAAGCGAGCCCTGTCCTAACCCAGCTAGATTGTGGAGCACTGCTGGTGGAGTTACGCTAGTCTAACTGTAGACTGTAACACGCTGCCCCTCCTCCCTAGCAGTGTCCTTGCCGCTCTGCTTACACAACTATGTTAGTAAAAGTTTGTTTATAAAGTAAGCGCCTACCTACTAAAAGGCATCCTTAATATCTATTTTTTTATACTAAATAGCTTATTAGTCTTGTTTATTCTACTATTTTTATGTTACTTTTTGTTTTAATTCTTTTTACTAGACAAAAATAAGGCCCTACAGCGCTTACTAATTTTTAAGGTTGTCTTATGTGTTAACTTTATCCTTAGATAAGTGTGTTAAGTGTGTAAAAAAGCATAGCAAATGCAACACTTTTATTTCTAATGCTGCATAGGATTAGCTAAAAAAGAAGAGAGAGACGCTTCTTTAGAAAGCTAAGGCCTTATAGGCCTAGGACTATGTGTTGCTAGATAAGTAATAGGCTTAAAATTAAAAGCAACTCTGTCTCTAAAAAGAGATGCTAGGGGTAATAGATAAAGAGTGTTCTAGATAAGATTATATCTAAAAATTACTAAATTTACTAGAGGCTTAATGTGCAAAGTACTTAAAAGAAGACCTTTCTTTCTTAGATAAGATAAAAGCTCTTAAGGCTAAAGTAAAGAGCTATTTCTTTTTACAGCCCTTATTAGCTAAGACTTGTCTCTAAAGGCTGCTGCTATCTAGTAATAACGTAGCTATTTCTTTTAATATAGGTGCCTTATTACCTAGCTAGTTTCTTTTAGACAAGCCTAAAGGTACTTTTATACTAAGAGCTGCGCGTTCTGTAAATTCTTAGCTAGTTTTTATGTGTTTTTACTAGTAAGCTATCTTTTTTATTTTACTAAAAATTCTTTTTAGTTTTTTTAATTACTAATAATATATTTAACTTTATATTCTATTTCTTTATCTTTTTATTTTTATGTAGATAAAGGAATTTCTTTAGGTGCTTTTTTTAGCCTAGAGACATAAAACTATAGGTGTATCTTTATGTATAAAGAAAGCTTAAGTTTATAATTATCTTATTAAGTTTATAAAACTTTATATAGTCCTATTCTTTTTTCTGCTAGCTTTCTTAATAGTTAAGATACCTTAAGGTTCTTTGTGTTAAAGTATACATAGTTTTCTAAGTAGATTTCTAGTCCTAGTTATTATAACTTATTTATGTATTTTTTTATTATTTCTTTACTAGACCTAGCTTTAACAGCTAACCTTTTATGTATATGTTATAGGTCTATTAGCCTATCTATTAATTCTTATAAGTTTGTAGGTTAGTTTCCTTATAGTGTAAGGTAAAAGTTATACCTAAAATTAGCTCTATATAGTGTTTCCTTTATTATAGCTAATTCTACACTATTAATAGCTAACTATGCTATTAGAAGCTATTCTGCCTAATTATTTTAAGTATAAAAAATGTACTTTCTTAGAAACTTTTCTACTTCTGTGTTTATTTTTTTAGTCTAGCTATCTATTTACAAGTAGTAGGCTGTTAATAGTTTATGTGTTATACTAAAGTGCTATATTACTACTTTCTAAAATCTGCTAGTAAATAGCTTATCTTAGTTAGAGATAATAATCTTAGGGTATTTATATACTAATACTATATTCTATTTTAATTTATAAATAAATTTTTTAGCTGTTATTATTTTTTCTAAGGGCTAAGTATACAGGTACTTAGTAGTTTTATTAAAGGCTACTATAATTATGTTGCACATTCTGTCTGTTTCTAGTTTCTTAGATAAAGGTAATCCTATAATAAAGTTTATTATAATTATTGTCTATAGTAATTTTAGTGCTTTAATTAGCTAAAGATACTTATAGGCCTTATACCTCTATAAGTTATTCTAGTTATAAGTATTGCATTCTCTAAGCACCTCTGTACATAGTTACTTTATCTTTAGTATTTGTTATAGTATAGCTGCTTTTAACTTTTTCTAGAGGGTGCCTATTTCTAGATGCCTAAATATTAGGGATTTATAATATTCTTAGATTAGGTTTTTCTATCCTTATTTACTAGCTATAAGCATGCAAAGTTTTTTTATAAGTTAAGGCCTGTTATAAATCTATTCTTTATTAGTCTTTTTAAAAAGTGTAAACTTTTTAGTTTTTTCTTCTTTACTATTAAAGTAATCTAGCCTTTAGCTAAGAGCATTAGCCTGCTAGTTTTACACTTCTAGAACATGCTTAATAACATAGTTAAATTACACAAGCTTTATTACCTATTTTACATGCATTAGTAAGAGTTTTTTTACTGTTAAAAATGTGACTAAATTTGCATAGTTAGTTATAATGTTAAATAGTTTTACTATTCTGTGCAGCTCTATAGCCTATACTCTTACTGCGTTTAGTATAGCCTTAAGTTCTTTATCTAGTATACTATAGCCTACCTTAGGTCCTAAGAACTTAGCAGAGTAATATGCTACTAGGTGCCACTTCTAGTCCTCCTGTTTCTAATAGAGGGTAGCTCTACTAGCTCCTAGGGATGCATCTGTGTAGATCTTAGTATCTAGCTGTAGGTTATACATCTTTAGCACTAGTTTAGCTGTTATAGCTTATTTTAGTGTTATAAATGCTTTATTTATTTATAAAGTTTAAATAAATTTTGCTATTACCTGTTTCTTAGTAGTAGTGTTTATTAATAGTATAGTAATTTTTAAGTAGTTCTTAATTATTTATCTAATATAACTTAATAGTCTAAGAAATCTTTTAACTTCTTTAACTATTATAAGTTCTAGCTACTTAAGTACTTTTTATATTTTAGCTAAGTTAATTTTTATTTTTTCTTTATTAATTATAAATCCTAAGTATTTTGTTTTAGTAACATAGAATTTACATTTAGAGAGCTGTAGGTAGAGTTTGTACTTCCTAAGCTGTTCTAAGACTTTTTATACTTTTTATATGTAGTCTTCTAAAGTATTTTTTAAGTAGATAAGGACGTTATCTAAGTATACTAAGGTAAAGACATTAAAATATAAATTAAGAGCTATGTTAATAATTTACTAGAATATTACTAGGGTGTTTATTAAGCTAAACAGCATTACTAGTAGCTTATAGAGCCCTTATAGGGTTCTAAACACTGTAAGCTACTTATCTTTTTTTTTATTCTTATTTTATTAAATCTGTCTTATATGTTAAACTTTATAAAGTACTAGGTTCTTTTTAGTTAATTTATAATGTTTTATATAATTAGTAAGGGAAATTAGTCTTAAATTATGTTATTATTTAAAGTTTTATAGTTTTAATAGACTTAGATTTTTCTTTCTTTCTTTTTAGCAAAGACTACTGCTAAAGCTACAAGGCTATAGCTTTCTTAGATATAGCCTTATACTAGCATTCTATTAATATACTCTTATAAGGCCTCTTTTTATGTTCTTATTAAAGGGCGAAGCTTATAGGTTTTTAAATTATAATCTTTTATTAAATTAATAGCATAATCTTAAGGCTAGTGTAGTAGTAGCTCTTCTAGATCTTCTAGTGTTTTAAACATATCTTTATAATCTTTATACTTAGCTAGAATGCTTCCTTTTTTTTAGATTTAAAAAATGCTAATTTATTTTATGTTTTTATCTACTTTAATTTTTTTATAAAAGACTTTCTTAAGTTTTTCTTTTATTACTCTTATTACCTAGGCTTTTAGCTCTTAGTAGGGGAATTTCTAGAGTTTTCTTTTCTTAGAGTAGTAACTACTACCCTACTTTGCTTATTTATAGACTAGGCATTAGTTGTTATAGCATGCTAACTAGGTTATGTGTGCATAGTTATTAGGAGTTTTTATAGTTATAGTTCTCTAATTAATTACAAGGTTATGTGTTCTAAGCTAGTTATAGCCTAAAATTACATTATACTTGCTTTTTAGCTAGAGTATATTTATTAACTTTTAGTCTTTTATGTTTAGAGTTTTAAAGTCTTTTTTATATGTTTTTAAGTTAATCTATCTGTTACTATACTTAATTAATAATGCATTAATAAAGGTTACCTTAAACAGGTTTTTTTTATACAAAATAGTATGCCTTATTTATCTACCTAATTCTTGTTTATTACAGTAAAGGTGCATCTGCTGTCTACAAGAGCTAGTCTAGGCTATCCTTTGTATATAAAGGTAGTTGTTAGGCTATGTTCTGCCCCCTATCCTACTGCAATTACTGCAGATATATTATGCTTAACTTCTTTATTATAAAGAGAATAGAGGTTAATATTTTATAAGTTATTATTAAACTTATTTTTTTTTCTTTATAAATCTAATATTTTTAATTATAGCTGTTAGCTGCTTTACATTTATAATCTTTAACTAGGTAATATAATGTTAGATAGTCTTCTTTTCTTGCTGCTTTCTACTAAAAGTAGTAGAACCTATAGTTGTCTTATTTTTTACACACTGCCTATTCTTCCTGCTTGTGTAAAGGGGCTGTTTAGCAGGTGTAACAATTTATAGTTTTGTAGGCTAAGGCTGTTCCTTACTATAGGCAACTGTTATAGTTCTTTTTTTATGTAAGCTACTAGCTTGTCTAATGCTTATTATCCTAGTGCTTAATGCAGTATTGTTACGTGCACTAGTACTAAGAGTATAGACAATTATTAGGTCTATGTAACATGTTAAGAGGGCTTTCCTAAGTCTACTAAGAGTATTCCTGCGTTTATATAATCTAAACAGAGTGTCCTTTTTATTAGCAGTTATTAGTGCTATAGGTTTTGTTTCTATAGAGTGCACACTAACTATAGCTTTGTTGCATTACTAAAGCCTTTCTACTAATTACTAGGCTTAGAAGTAGCGTCTTAGGCTTTCTAGGTACTAGTTTTAGAACTTTAAACTAAGCAGGTCTACCTAGTTCTTCTAGTTTCTAATCTCTAATCTTAATAAAGAATTACTATTACTTTTTTTTATTTATAATGTTGTATTTAACTCTAGCTATTTGCTATATAATGTTAAATATAAGGTAGTTATTACTAATGTTTATTTAGTAAAGTAAGACTATATAATAGCTTAGATAGTTATGTTATAGGCTATACTTCTAGCATTTACATTTCTAAAACTGTTAGAAGAGCTCTTTTACTAAAGTACTAGAAGTTTAGTCTTAAAGAGAGAACTACTTTTCTCTTTTTTAAACATTTATAATATATCCTTAAATCTAAGTCTTTTTTTTATATTCTTTAAAAATTATAAGGTCTTGTAATACTATATCTAGACTACTAAAGTTTTAAATAACTACTTCTTAATACACTTTAAAATAGTTATTTAAAGAATAGTTTTCTCTACATTACTAGTAAAGTTTGTTATTTAATCTTTTTAATATTTTCTTATTTATAAGGCTGTATTTAGTAGTAATAGCTTTTATTATTATAGTAGTATTTTTATTCTCTTCTTTTTAAAAGTCTAGGTAATTTTAGCAGAAATGTCCTACTTTTTTATAGTTTAGGCAGGCCTTATTTTTTAGCTACTTTTGCTGTTTCTTTATTAAAGGCGGCTTATTACGTCCTAAAACTTAGCTCTTTTTAAAAGAGGGGCTTTATATATGCTTTACATAACTAAGGTCTATTAGTTTTTTATTATATTATAAAAGTTTTTTTTTTTAGAAATAAACTTTAGTCTTTAGAAAGTTTATTTTTATTTTTTTTCTCTTTTACACTTCTTATAATAGTTGTTATAGGTTGTTACTTATATAATAAAGTTTTTAAAAGTAGTTAGCTTATTACTATGTATAAACTTATCTTTTACTATTTTGCTTAGTCTATTATAGAACATGCAGTAGAGGGCTTTCTAGTCTGTCTATCTGCAGATGGCTAGCTGTTCTTAGAAGCGTGCTGCATAATTCTAGACTAGACTAGTTTCTTGTTTTATAGTGTTTAACTTATTAGCTGCAATTTTCTTTTTATTAAAAGTTTTATAAATAGCTGTTAAGGCTTTCTTAAAGTTTTTAATACTACTAAATATTTTTATTTATTTTAAAAGTAAGTGCTTTACTATTTACTCTAAAGTTTATTTAACTATCTGTATAGAGTTAGAACTAGATTACAGGGGGGCCTTTTAGGTGTAGTTCTATCTAGGATATTATTTCTACATTAGTCTAAAATGCTTCTTTATAATATTGCATATAGAGGTAACATTTTGTAAAGAATAATTAAAGGTCCTTTAATAATTCTTTAAAAGGCTTTAAAAGAGCTAATTTTAAAGTCTTTTTAGCTATAATACTTACTTTCTTTATTAAGATGTTCTAGATCTTTACTAACTTTACTTATAGTTTATGTATTTAATAGGCTTAGTTAGTAGCTTTCTAGAAGCTTAAAAGTTTAAAATAGTTTTATAATTTTATTACTTTCTAGTAAAGGTTTACAACTTTTTATTAAAAGTTTACTAGTTTACCTATGTTTTTACTAATTTATTAGAGTTTCTTAATGTCCTCTTAGCTTAAGTTAATCTAATTTGCTAGAACAGCTTTACTTTAGGTAAGAACTTCTGTTAATCCTAATAAAGCTGCATAGGCTATATTAAAATCTAAGTTATGTTGTAAGGTATCTATACTTTTTAAAGAGGTAGTGTTTAATGTTACAATCTTTGCTTTATAGAAGCACTTAGGTTTTAAGGTATTCCTAGGGGGGAAGTAGGACAGGTGGTAGGGGCTAACTAGTAGGGTGTACAGTCCTACGTACAGGCTATTAGGCTAATAGAGGGTTTTTTAGGTGACTAGATTATAGTTTGCCCTTTATGCAGCAGTAGAAAGGCTAGGGTTAAACAGTCCTATTAGACAAAGTTAGAGGTATATATAGTGCAAGATATATAAATAGTATTATAGCTTTTTAAAAAGCTAAATGCTACTTAGTCTATATAAAAAATAAACTAAATATTAAACACACCTTTCTAAAGTTGTTTAATGTAGGAACTATATACATGTGCTAGGTGCGCTAAGGGGAGCTAGTGGGAGCTAGTGGGAGCCCGCTAAGAGGAACTTCTATAAGCTCCCCTAGGCTCCTATTAATACGCGGCCTGTCTCCTTACTAGACGGCGCATTCTTCCGTAATTGCGGGCAGCTGCGCTGCCCCCGTGTCCTCCGGTTGGTCTGTAAGCGAGCCCCGTCCCAACCCAGCTAGATTGTGGAGCACTGCCGGTGGAGTTACGCTGGTCCAACCGTAGACCGTAACATAACTCCTACTAACTACTAAATTACCTCTAATAATGCCTTAAATTACCTTTGCTACACGAATAGTAAAAGACTTTTTAAGCACCTCTAAGCTTTTTTAAAGCTACTTTACTAAACGCACGCCTAAGATTAAGAACTTTATAGATAGTAAAAAACCTATGTTTAAATAATAGTAAGCCTTTATTATAAACAGACTTAACATTAATTTAGATTACTATTAGAGTAAGCGTGCACATATAGCGTTAGTATAGAGACACACTGCTAGTATTGTAAAGGAATACCTAGAGCCTAGATACCTAGCTAAATTAGATAACTTTTAGTTTAAAAACATAAAAAAAATAATTAAGCTTTTATAAACTTACTTTATTACTAGTAATAAAAAAATAGAGGTGTAACAAGCGTTTTAGACTTTAAAAATAAGTAAAGAAAAAGCATTTTTTACTTTTAAAGCTTACTTTATTAGTGCTGCTGTTAAGGAGTCTATATTAAAGTTAAAATAGTTCTTCTACCTATAAAAAAAGATACTGCCTAGCCTAAAAGTACTAAACTTAGGTTTTAAACACACTTAGAAGAGCTTTTTTAAGATAATAGTAGCCTACCTAACAGCTTATAATATAGAAAGAAGAAACACATTTACTATTTTAGAGTAAACTATTAACTACACTTAATAATTTAATATTAGACCTATTATAAATTAATCTTAAAAGGTTTCTAGTAATACATCTAAGGCAGTATACTATTCTAGTGCACCCTGACCTACACCTATGTTAGTACTCTAATCTACTCTAGTTACCTACTGTTAACCTAGCTAGACACCTGCCTTTAAAAAACAGATAACTCCTAGCAACTATTATAATTATAGTAAACTAGAACATTTTACTAGTAATTACTTTATTCCTAGAGTATAAAAAATTAAGGTAGAGTAATAAAAATCTAAGGAAGAGTTTATAAATGTAAATAATTACAACCTAGATGTAACAAGGTTAGCACAGTTAACCACATAGCTTTCTCTTGCTTATAGAGGTTTAGGCTAGGCTAGAAACAACTGCTAGTGCTAGTGCTTACCCTAGCATTACCTATATATATATTATACTATGTGAGAATACTTAGCTTAAGTATTCTTGTGCGTACCTTTTAGTACAGTAGGGAAAGTTGTATAGTATTAGCTTAGCAGGCGGGGCGCCTACCTTATT
>NW_022985235.1:0-21387 GCF_010093535.1 Lindgomyces ingoldianus | reverse complement strand
ACAACCGCTAGTGCTAGTGCTTACCCTAGCATTACCTATATATATATTATACTATGCGAGAATACTTAGCTTAAGTATTCTTGTGCGTACCTTTTGGTACAGTAGGGAAAGTTGTATAGTATTAGCTTGGCAGGCAGGGCGCCTACCTTATTACACTAGACCTTTTTTAGATAAAAAATAAAAACACTTAAAAAAACTCTTTATCATAGGCTTAAATAAGTATAACTTAGTAAATATTAACTTATTACACTTATTTAGAGGAAAATATTTTTAAGTCTTTACTATTTTATGCTTAAAAGGTATTAGAGTCTAATTAAATTTTTTAGTTAATACTAGCGCACATAGTTTTTTATTTAGTAACTTAACAACTACTAAGTTCTTATCTTAATGCCTTTACATTCTTATCTAACGTTTACTTTTTAAAGTTATAGTTAAGGGCTTCTAAGACTAAATCTAAGTTTCTGTCTACTAGTATATCTGCCTGTATATATAAATTAATAGTAGAAGCATCTAAAACTGCCTCTTTATAATTATAGACCTTAGCTTATAGGATTATATTATTAGCATTAAATAGTTATATTGTTTTAAACTTTAACTAAATATAAAAAGAATTAAATTATATAGCCTAGTAAGTATTCTACTACTTATAAACCTTTGCTGCTCTTACTTATGCAATTAAACTAGCCTACACATAATAAAAAAGTAAAGTTAGATATTAGACAACACAACGCACTATAGAAAAAAGACTACATTTAGCAGTTATACAGCCTAATAATTAACTGCATTAAGGGTTTGCTAAAGCTACTAAAATTATACTGCTTTTCTATTACCTATAGTCTAAAAACACTTAAATTATTAATCTGCTTATTTATTAAAAAGTCTAGAACAGGTCTAAAGAACATCTGTTCCTCTACTATTTGTGATGACAAGCACTGTCTCTACTGCCGTATAGAGCTGGGGAAGCAAGGCAGAGTAGGTTGGCTCTATTTCAGCTACACTAAGATAGAGAGGAGAAAGGGAGCTTTAAGGACAGCTCTGCAGAAGAAGTGCTTACAGCGCTAAGGCGCTAGCAAAGACGCTAGCGCTAAGCAAACTAATAGCGTTGCGCTAGTTGCACCCTTTATATCCTAATTAGCTGCACAGGCAGCTTGTTATGTAACGCGCGACAGAGCTCTCTGCGTAGGACTGTTACATTACCCCCTTCTAAGGCAGTCTTATCTCTAAAACTAGGTAGTTTAGTGCTTCTGTGTTAGTCTTTAAACTAGTTAAAACCTTAGTGTAGGTTAATTATTAACTTTTATAAGTTTTATATTTTTACCTTTTTTATACGCTTGCAACTAGGCGTCTAGTTGCGCTAGCAGACTAGGCTTAGTAAGATATGCTTAGTAGAAGTCCTTTACTTTATGCAGAGCTCTAAGGAATCTGTTAGCATTATACTAGGTAGGGTTAGAATTATAGCCTACCTATAAGGCTTAGTATTAGAGGCGCCTGCAGTAGACGTGACTATCTAAAATGTTCTAAACCTGCTACTTAGGGTAACTATTAACCTTAATTAGCTCTTCTAGGGGCTTAACCTAACCTAGCAGTGTTGTAGGTGCTGCCTGCTGTAGGCAGTCTGCGTAGAAGATGTTATGCATCTTTATGTATAAAGAGAGCTTAAGCTAGTATAAATAACCTCTTATACCTATAATTAAATAGAGCTTGTACATCTGCTAGTTAAGCTTCTAGCTAGAGCGCTCTATAGTAAAGCCTTTAAAAGTTATATATACTTTATTACCTACTATAAAGTTAGGCTTGTGCTACTTTTTATTTACCTAAGCTGCTTACTACTTTTAAGCTTAAGTAATGCTCTTCTTTATAATCTTAATTACTTATTATATAGTGTTGTAGTAGAGCTTAGCATGGCTCTAAGCCTTTTTATATAAAATCTACTTTAGCGCAGTTAGTAAGCGTCTTATATGTGCCTTCTAGTCTTAGTAGTGTGTTAGATAATAGCTAAACTTAATTTTAAATAGTAATAACTCTATTATTTTATGCAGTAAAGATGCTTAAGCCTAGTCTATGTAAAGCAGCAGGTCTAACTAGTTGTTCTAGAAGTAATTAATAAATAAACGCAGTTACTAGTTAATATACTAATTTAGCACCTCTATATTACTATTAGTCTAGAGATAGTAGGGCGTAAAGAGCTTTTATTTAACACTAGTAAAGCAGTAGAGTTTATTTATAAATGTAAAAGTAAACTATAGTTTACAGTTAAAAATAATTAATTAAGGGGGTCTATAAACACGCTAGATATAGCAATAGTATAGGTCTGCAGCCCTTATAGCAGTAATAGTCTTATAGCATAGTAGTAAAAAGCAGCGCTTACTTAGACAGTTTACTATAATAAACACATTATTATAGCTAGCTTAATTAAGTAAGAATAACTTAAAATTTATAAAAATATTCTGCTATACTTACTTAAGTATTAGTAGCAGCTTAAGAAGCCTTAGAGTCTTATCTTAAAAAATATAGCTCTACTAACAGGCTTTATAGGCGCTAATATAAGTCTTAATGTCTTAGCTTATGCTTAGCTAGTAGTACTACTTACACAGCAGCTTAGTTATTTTTCTAGTCTTAAAATGTGTAGTAAGTTATGTTGTGTAAACAGCGCAGATAAAGTAGGTTCTTAGGAACTAAACAGCTAAGACTATAAGCTTTCTTTCCTTTAGTAGTAGGCCCTTAGTGTTAAGCTTCTATTATAAGCTAGAATCCTACACTTTATTATAGCAGTATTATAGGCTTTTATAATTCTAATTAGTATCTAAGATCTAATTAATAAGCTTATATAGTTAATTTATTAGCAGCAGCTTTATAAGCTTTTTATTTAGCAAAAAAGTGCTTTATAAAGTAGCGCGTAATTAAGTAATAAGACTAACACTAATCTACTTTTAGCTTAAAAAAAAGTGTGTATAAGTAGCTTTATTTTTTTTTTTTTATGTTTTAAGCTTTTTCTACTTTTTTAATAGCATGTCTATAATAATGTTAGCAGTGCCTAGGTAGTAGGTTAGCGTAAGGTTAAAGTCTACTATTAGCATAGCTTATTATATTTAGTAAGAGGTAAGCTTATACTTAATAGTAAAGTACTTAAAAGCTTAGTAGTTAGTAATTACTATAAATAGCTTATCTTATTATAAGCTTATTAGCTGTGCTTACTACTTTTATAAGCCTTAGATAACTATAAGCATCTTTTTATTATATATGTTATAGTTTATCTACAGCAGGCTTATAGTCTTAGAGTAGAACGCTATAGGGCGCTAGATGCTGTTGTCCTATAGCTATAATAGTACTCCTGTAATAACTCTATTACTTACATTAGTCTTTATACGCGTCTTATAATTTAGTAAGTAGTGTGTAAAGATATTATTTAATAGTATAAAGTTTTTAGCGCGCTTAAACGCAGCTAACTTATGCTTTTTTAAAGAATGCTAAGCGCTACACTTAAGCAGCTTTATAAGTAGCTGTATAATGTAACTATAGTTTTTAAGAAAGGCGCAGTAGAAGTTGTAGAACCCTAGAAACAACTGCAGGCTCTTAATTAAGGTTAGTATAGGCTAGTCTTAGACAGCAGCTACCTTAGTAAGGTCCTTATAAATTTTGTCTATGCTAATAATAAAACCTAGAAATTTTATCTTAGTAACTATAAATTTACTTTTTTTAAGGTTAATCTGCAGGCTAGCGTCTTACAGACAACATAGGACCTTAGTAACATGTGCCTTATGCTGTAAAAAGTTGTCTAAGTAGATTAAGATGTTGTTAAGGTAGGCTATATAGAAGTTATTAAGTAGGCTATGTAAAACCTAATTAATATATTACTAGAAAGTTATAGGGCTATTATAAAGTCTAAAGAGCAGTATGTAATACTTATAGTTACTATAGCATGTTTAGAAGGTAGTTAGGTCTTTAACCTCTTTAGTAAGCTAGATGTAATAAAACGCCTGTTGTATGTTAAGCTTAGTAAAGACCTTAGCTGCAGCTAGCTGTGTAAGCGTCTTCTAGATTAGAGGTATTAGGTAAGTGTTCTTTTTTATAATTATGTTAAGCTTATAATAGTCTACACAGAACCTCTACCCCCCTTCTAGCTTCTTAGCAAACAAGACTAGAGAAGCGTAGCTAGCGTTGCTGTGCGTGATAAATCCGCGTCGCAGGTGGTTGTCTAGATAGTCCTTGACTAGCCTAAGCTGCTCTAGAGACATGCTGTATAGCAGGCTGCTTGATAGGGTGTTCTCTGCTGTCAGCTTAATATTGTGATTAACGCGCATCTTAATCCTTAACAGCTTCCCCATCCTAGTGCTCTTAGCTCCTTCCCTCTACTCCAGGGTCTGGCAGTCCGCAGAGGTATAGTGTAGTGTGAGCCCCGGGTCCGGTGACGGTGGGGCTGATAGTTAATTAGTGGTGGGTTTGTACGTAGGTTCGTACAGAGCCTGCGGCTCTCTTCGCGTTGTTGCGGTGGTAGTTAGTACAGTAGGCCCCCCCCTATAGTTAATTTAAACTAGAGCAGCAGCGCTCCTAGCTTAGAGCTCCTTAATAAGGTGCAACAATCTAATTATTGCTTAGTGTTGCTTTTCTAGTTGCCTGGCCTAACTAGGGCTTTAAGGCAGATAGCTATTGTTAATAAACTAAGGCTTAGCCTAGTTGTACTAGTAGATTTGTCTAAGTAAGAGTTAGTTAGCAGATTAAGCTCTTAGAGCTAACTGCACAGTAGACCTAGATATTATGTTACTGTCCTCTAGCTAAATAAAATAATTTTAGTGTAATGTAATAACAAGTACTGTCTCTACTGCTGTATAAAGCTAGAGAAGTAAGGCAGAGTAAGTTAGCTCTATTTTAGCTACACTAAGATAGAGAGGAGAAAGGGAGCTTTAAGGGCAGCTTTGCAGAAGAAGTGCTTACAGCACTAAGGCGCTAGCAAGGACGCTAGCGCTAAGCAAACTAATAGCGTTGCGCTAGTCGCACCCCCTATATCCTAATTGGCTGCACGGGCAGCTCGTCATGTGACGCGCGACAGAGCTCTCTGCGTAGGACCGTCACACTATTACTCTTATTTTAGTAAATGCTTTTTATTTTAACATAAAAAAAATAAGTTTTTTTAACTTTTATCTATAAAATTAAGTGTTTAATTAAAGATAAGTAAGCCCTACTATTAGATAATGAATGTAAAACTAAAGCATTAGTAAACCTCTAATTACTATTTAAATACTATTAGTACTAAGACATATTTAGCTACACTGCAGCCTACTAATTACTAGCACATTGCTTATACAACTATAAAATTGTCCTTATAGAACCTCTGCCTAACAGTTACAGTCTGTTATACAAATAGAACCTTAAAGAGCTAGAGGTAATAAAGAAATATGTTATTAATAATCTAAAATATAGCTTTATTAAGTAGAGTTAGAGCTCTTTTACATCTTTTATTTTTTGTGTACAGAAACTAAATAGCAACTTACATATTTATGTTAATTACTATAAACTTAATGCTATTACCTATAAAAATGTGTATCTAATACTACACATAAATAAACTCTTGTTAAGACCTATAAAGGCAGCTATTTTTATAAAGTTTAATATTTACACAGCTTTTAATAAGATTAGGATAGACTTAAGCTCTAAGAAGTGTACTACCTTTTAGACATAACATAAAATATATAAGTGTAGAGTCCTACTTTTTAGATTATGTAATAGCCTAGTAACTTACTAGCGCTATATAAATAACATATTAATTAACTACCTAAATAACTTCTACATTGCCTATCTAAATAACATTCTTATTTACTTTAAAAAGAAAGTAACTTATATCTTTTATATTAAAAAGGTTTTAAAGAGGCTACAGTAAGTAAGACTATAAGTAGAGATTAAAAAAAGTAAATTTTATATTACTTAAATAAAGTATCTTAGCTATATACTTTTAAACAAAGGACTAAAGGTTAACTTATAGAAATTAGAGGTGCTACACAACTAGTAAGCGCCTACTACTATAATAGGTGTAAAATTTTTTTTAAGCTCTACTAGATTTTATTAATAATTTGTTTTAAAATTTTTTTATGTAGTAAAACTAATTATTACGCTTTAAAGTCCTACTACTTCTTTTATATAGACTTTAAAGTGTAATATAGCTTTTAAAAAGCTAAAGTCTAAGCTACTAAAAATACCTACACTTTACTATTTTAACTTTATGTTATAAACTAAAATTAAAACTAACACTTTTAATAGAGTAGTAGCAGAAGTCCTATCTTAGGAACATGCTAATAGAAATTAGTGCTTTATTTTATTTTATAGTAAGGTCCTATCTAGTTTAAAGCTAAACTAGGAAATATATAATAAAAAGCTAACGTACCTAACAGGTTGGCCGGCCACACAGGTTGGCCGGCCACTTTTGCCAAGCCCCTACTAAACTCTACCTATCTACATAATGCCTTAACAACAACACTAGATTAAATCTTCTAAAGAATGTTAGATACAGCTTGCTCTTTAGGCTCTTAAATAAGACTTAAAACTCTTCTTACAACGCGCTGCAGCTATCTATAATGTCTCTTACATAACACTAAGTAATTAACGCGCTAGACAGCCTTTACAAGCAGAATGCTAGCCTAAATTAAGAAATCTAACTAAGCTTAAAAAGAAGGTAGTTGTTAAGTACATACTTAAGCTTATTACACGCAGATTTCCCTTTAGGCTTGCAGCTGTAGCTAATATAGCTAATTTCTTACCTGCAGAGCGTAATCTAGGCTAGGTTAGCTTAAACTAGACTAGTATATAGGTTAAGCACTGCCCTAAGTTTACAATAAAGTTTAATTATAAGTATAATTATAAGAGAGCGCTCTGTAAGAATCTAGAGGTTATCTAGGGCTAGTTTTGCCTAGTAGCTAACATAAAAGCTAAGTATAGTATTTAGGATAAAGACAGGTATAACTTTAATAAGTTAGGCTTTATAATAAGCTAGATATTAACTAGAGCAGTTATTACAGCTTTAGAGAGATAAAGACAGCTAAAAGTAATATAGTAAGGTAATAAAAAGTAAATAATAGTTATCTAGAGCATTAACATAACAGAGTAGGCTATAAAATTATAAAGCTTTAAGTAGTTGTCGCGTACAGCTATCTGTCTATATATATCCTTCTGCTGTGCTAGCTAGGAGGTTGACCTTTTGGCAAACGCAACAGTTATGAGCCCGGTTCGCGGCGTAGTGTAGATGGTTAGCGCTTGAAAAATTTGCGCACCCCTGCTCCACCAATAGGATCGCATTATCCCGGAGCACTGCGTGTTCGATTCCCACGCTCAGCAAAGAGCATTTAGGCAGTGCGTCTATTACAGAGGCTACCTTACTGGATCCGTCTCTAAGTTCTTCTGCTCGGGCTGGGAGGGTGTTGAGGTTGTTTCAACATGTTTCACCTCTCTCGTTCCACGGTTCGAGCTGGGGGGTGTGTCGCGTACAGCTATCTGTCTATATATATCCTTCTGCTGTGCTAGCTAGGAGGTTGACCTTTTAGCAAACGCAACAGTAGTAAATAAGGCTACTATGTAACATAGATTACATAAAAGAAAGCAGATTTAGGCAGAAGAGACCTTAATAGTTAAGGATAGAGCTTGTCTAACTGCTCTAAAGGAGTTTAAAGCGCGTAGTAATAGGAAGAAGCTAAAGACACAGGTGCGCGCTAAAGAAGGTAAGCTAAGTTAAAGGCAATGCAGGTAGTGCAATTAGACTAGGCATAACTTGTGTATATATATAAGTAAGTAGTAGAAGTAGACTCTAAATAATATCTTGTGTTGTATTACTTTATACAGGGCTAAAGTGGGCTGTTTTGCGAGAGAATAGGGTGGTTTTAGTAGGGGCTTGGCAAAAGTGGCTGGCCAACCCGTGTGGCCGGCCAACCTGTTAGGTACGTTATTTATAATTATTACTGTGTTTAAATAATAAAAGGCTAAGCTTACATTAGTAATAATAAGCACCTTAGTATATACTAATTATTAGTTATTAAAGTACTTTATAATAATAAAAGTGCTAAATGCTTATTAGGTTTATTAAGCTAAAAAGTTAGCTTAGTATTACTTTTAAATTAAGTACACCCCTAGTAAGAACAACGCTAGAGTAGACATTCTTAGCTGTTATAAATAAAATATAGAAAATTTAAAAGCAGCTTAAACTAATAACTAGTTAAGGGTCCTTCTTAGACTATACTAACTTTACTCTTAAATTAATAAAGAATTAGCCTAGTATTAACATAGTCCACAAGCGAATGTTCAACACAAGCGAGTGTTCCGCCCCACCACTAAAACGCAGCTAACCTACTACTAACTGCGATGCATTAACAACTATACAATTAATTATCTTTAAAAAAGGCTAGAATTAACCTAGCTATTTAAGCTCTTAATAGAGACACGTCTTTAACTAAGAGGCGCGCTGCAGCACTTTATAATATTAATTAAATGGCTCTCTGCTAACAACGCGCAGGGATGACTATGCGACGCGACTGTACAGCTAACAACAAGAAGCTTATAAAGCTAGAAGAGGAGGTAATTATTAAGCATATACTTAATCTAGATTCCTAAGGATTTGCGCCTACTCTAGGTGCTGTACAAGAGATGGCTAACAAGCTTCTTACTAAGCGCAGCGCTCTACTAGCAGGTATTAACTGGCTATCTAACTTTGTTGTGCGTACGCTAGTAGTTAAAACTTACCTTAGCTAACTATATAATTACTAATAAGTAAAATGCAAAGATCTAGTAATTATAAGTAAGTAGTTTAAGCTTGTAAAGGCTACATAATTAAAGTACAGCATTATAGATTAGGACATGTATAATTTTAACAAAACAGGCTTTTAAATAGAGGTTATATTAAGCTAAATAGTTGTTATAGGCACAGATAAACATAATTAGCTAAAGGCTATACAGCTAGGTAACTGTAAATAAGTAACAGTTATTGCAGGCATTAACGCAGATAGGTAGGCAATACCTCTATATGTAATCTTTAAAGGCAAGCATTACCTATCTGCCTAGTATAAAGATAAGAATATACTAAAGAACTAGGCTATTAGTGTTAGTAACAACAGCTAGATAACTAATAAACATAGAATTACATAGCTAAAGCACTTTAATCTGCACATAAAAGATTACTTAGTAGGCTTATAGTAGCTACTTATTCTTAATAGCTATAAAAGCTATTACTCTGTTAAATTCCTAGAGCTCTGTAAGCAGAGGCGTATTATAGCAATCTGTATGCCAGCACACGCGTTACATATTCTACAGCTGCTTAATGTTAGCTGCTTTTTGCTGTTAAAGCGCGTGTACAGTACTAAGATTAGCTAGTTAATCTACTACTAGATTAACTATATTAACAAGCTAACCTTCTTACTAGCCTTTAAAGCAGCATTTAGTTGCTTAATTATAATAGATAATATCTACGTAGGCTTTAGAGCTACAGGACTAGTCCTATTTAACCCAGAGCTGGTGCTCTTAAAGCTTAATATACAGCTACCTAATTAGCTAGCTACTCTACTACTAAATACTGCTTAGGAGGCTTAAACACCTAGTAATCTTTATAAAGTTAAGGCTTAGTTAACTTTACTATATAATTAAATTTAAAGGCATTAGAATTTATTTTTTTTTACTATACTTAATCTAGCAAAGCAGCTAAGTAAAGGCGCTACTAAGATAGCTTATGTTGCTGTTCTATAGCGCAATTAAGCAGCTGCCCTAGAGAGGGCCTATAAGGCAGCTATAAAGCGCAAGTAGTGTAAAAAAAAGCAAATTTAGAAAGAAGAAACTCTAACAAGTTATTAAAGCTTTAAGTTAAGTACTTAGAAGCTTACTAGTATAGCAAGAGGTAGTAAAATGCCTTAGAAGGAGTTAACTGCTAAAAGCAGCGCAGCGCGCGCACAGCACTGCAAGCGCTGCAACAAGCCTAGGCATAACTCTTGTACATGTAAGGATATTAAATAATTCTATAGTAGTTTATTTTATATAGTATATTTTTATGTTGTTAAATTAATAGTCTTTAAAGTTAAATTTAGTAGTAGGGCGGAACACTCGCTTGTGTTGAACATTCGCTTGTGGACTATGTTATATTACTTAAATAATAACTTAAGTAACTTTACTAAATGTTATAAAAAAACTAGACTAAGTTATGTTTTTAAATTTTTTAGAATTAATTAATATATTACTTTAAAAAAATTAAGCCTTTTTTACATAGAAGTAAAAACTTTTACTTTACTATTATTTAATAGAGAACAGACTACTTCTTTATGCTAACTGTTTATGTGTTTTAGCAGACTTACTGCTATGTACTTAACTTATTTAAAAAGTTTATAACTAAGTATCTTTAGCACACTCTAGTGCTACTAAGACTTATTAGTTACTATCTTAAAAGTACTACTAAAAAAGTATAGAGGCTACTTGTAAATAATATGTATAAAATTACCTTCTTTATTATAAAGCTTATTTAAAATAGACCTAAACTTTAAAGTTTATTTACTCTCTTCTAATCTCTAATTAACTTATGCAGTACTTATGTATTAACTTTAAAGATTTTTTTAAAAATAAGTCTTATTATAACTAAATTATAGTTATAATTAATTACATGTCTAAATAAGCTATTTCTATTTCCTACTATAAAATAATTAACGCCTAAGGAATAGCTGCCTTATTTATTTAATAGGTGTACTATTTTAGCTACACACTTAAAACTATTATCTTTAACTAGAGACTTTAGTTTATATCTAGTTTCTAGTCTAAATTTTATTAAATTTTAAGTATAAAAGTTAAGCTTTTTACTGCTTATTATAAGAAAATAAATAGCTAAATAGAGATTATAAATAAGTATATTAATTAAAGACTAAGGCCTTTTATATTCTTTTACTAAAATAACTAGAGTTCTTTACTACTTCTAATTAATTAGACTTAAATAACCTTACTTTATATAATAATTAAAATGTTTTTATATTAAGTTTTATATAGCTTTAAACTATGTTAAAGCTAGGACTAGAAACATTCTACAGAACTTATTACAGCTACAGATAAGCTAAATTATAAGAATGCTCTAGCATTAGCAACCTACATGCATGCAGCCTAGAAGTTAGCTAAGACCTATATAGAAAAGGCCTAAAATTAGATGCAAACTGTAGTTAACTACTACTACTAGCTAGTTAACTAGAAGGTTAGTAATATAGCCTACCTAGACACTAAGAACTTAGCTGTTTAAAAACCTAGCTAAAAACTATCTAAATAATAAAAAAGCCTCTTTAAGGTACTTAAATAAGTTAAAAACTTATAACGTACTTCATAGGCAAGTCGCTCACACACCTGAGTCGCTTACTTTTGCCAAGACCCCACCCTAACAAACTCTATTATGGCCCATAACAACCCGCTCTAGCACTATATAGTACAGTACAGCCTAGAATATTATTTAGATACTACTTCTGCTTCTTGCTTACACATTTGCGTGTTATGCCTAGTCTAATTGCACTGTCTGTAGCGCCTTTAGAATAGCTTTTCTACTTTAGCTTGCACCTGCTTCTTTGCCTTCTTCTTGTTACTGCGCGCTCTAAACTTCTTTAAAGCTGTTAAGTGTAGGCTTTTTTAAATTATTAAAGTCTCTTCTACCTTAATTTGCTTTTTTTTATATAATTTATGTTACGTAGCAGCCTTATTAGCTGCTTAAAGCTTAGTAATTTCCTATTACACTAACACTAGCTTATACGTAATTATTACTACCCCCTTTAAAACCTTTTTAAACACTTTAACTATAAAAGTTAGTAAACTATTTATATGCTTTTAAATTCTTATTTTTATAAGCATTAATTATAACCTAAGTTTTAGAGTATTACTTAGAGTTTATAACTGCTAGGGCTTGTTATATATAAGTAGTAGTAGTAATAGAGTGCATAACTTTATATTAAGGCCTATTATAACCTGTTATAGGTTAAAAAAAACTAATTTAGCGCCTTAGAACTTTTCTTAGATATTACTAAAAGTAATTATAGCATTATAAGCTGCTTTAAAGCATAGTAAAAACTTTATTTTTATAATATAAGTAATTTAGTTATGCATAAGGTTTTTAGCTTAGCGCCTATATGCTTTTTTTAAAGAAGTAAAACAACCTACATTAAGTAGCTATAAAAGGTGTAATAAGTAAAAAGGTATATAAATAGTAATAATCTTATTATTTTTATAGTATTACTAGAAATAAAGTAAGTTATAGCTCTTATAGCTGTTAATAACTAGCAGATAGTAGCTGCTAACAGTACACTTTTTTATATGCGTGTTAAAGTGCTTTAACTAGTCTAGACTAAGCTAATTAGTAGTCTAGCTGCGCTTAAAAATTATAATAACTTAATCCTAGAGTAGATTTTCCTTCTTATACTAGTTTAAAAGGTAGTTGCTACTCTAAAAAATAATAAAGAGCAGAATAGCCTACCTTTTAGCATTAATGCTCTAGATAGCTATTATCTACTTCTAGTTACCTAGCTAAACTGCTTTTAGCTATTCTTATCTCTCTAAACTTATAATAACTGCTCTAGTAAATATCTAGCCTATTATAAACTTTATTTTATTAAAGTTATACATGTTGTTATCTTAGATGCTATACTTAGCTTTAATATTCTTTATAAAGTTAAACTAGCTTTAAATTACTATAAGATCTTTATAAAAAGCTTTTTTATAGTTATACTTACACTTAAACTTTACTTTAAGCTCTAAGTAACACTTAACAAACATATTAGGCTAGTTTATGCTAACATAGCCTATATTACGCTTAGTGTGTAAAGAATTAGCTATATTAGCTATAGCTACTAGCTAGGGGGGAAATCCTTACATATTTAGCTTAAGTATGTGCTAAATAATTACTTACTTCTTGTTATTATCTAGCTTCTATAAGTTAGCTATATAATTAGCTTAGAAAAGTTGTCTAGTGCGTTAGTTACTTATTATCTTTTAAGAGACTTTATAAATAGCTGTAGTGTGTTAGTTAAAAAGTGTTGCGTCTTATTTAAAAGCCTAAAGCATAAGCTGCATTTAATGTTCCTTTAACATGTTTAAGTAGTGTTATTAGAAATGCATTAGTGTAAGAAGAGTAGTGTAGTAGAGTTTAGCAAAAGTAAGCAACTTAAGTGTGTGAGCAACTCGCCTATGAAGTACGTTACTGCCTAAAGCTACTTTTAAAGTTAAAGATATATAACATCTTTGCACTAAATGTACTTTATAAAGACCTCTAAGATCTACTTCTAAAATAAGAACTTTTAAAACCCCTTAGAATTACTATTAATAAAGTAAAAAAGTAAAAAGTAAAGAAAATACTTACTAGTAAGCTTTACTAAAAAATGCTTAAGTACTAGGTAAAATAAGTAAAACATAACTCTAATCTAGTCTAGTATAAGGCTTTAAATTTTATAAGTTTTCTTTATAAACTAAAAGCTTTTTATAATAAGTATCTAAATTAGCTAAGACTTTTAAAGGCCTTATATAAGTAGATTAAGGCTTTTAAAGCTAGTGTAAAAGGCATAGATTACTTAGCAAATAATAAGGTATAAAAGTAAAAAGTAAATTTATAGTTATACATAATAGTATTACAACTTTATAGACATTACACTAAGAAGGTCTAATAGTAAGCTATTAGACACCTTTAAACTCTTCTTTACTTCCTTCTTTACTTTTCTTTCTTTTCTTTCTTCTCTTCTCTCTTCTTTTTAGACTTCTTTTAAACTCTCTTTACTTTATCTTTAGCTACTTAAGAGCACTATAATGTTTACTTAAAAGTTAGATACTAGAGCTTTTAAAGCTAAAACCTAACAAAGCAACTTAGTGTTTTAGTAGAATAAGGCTACTTAAACACTAGCTGTAGAAAGCTTAGCCTTCTAGCTCTTTACAACCTGCGCTACCTACGCTAGGTTCTAAGTAAACTTTAAAATAGCCTTAAATGCCCCCTTTTTATTCTTCTTACTCTCTATATTTTAGGCTGCTGCCTATAGATTAAGATAGCTTTAAAAGACTAAAAATTTCTTTTTATAATAAAAGAGAACCTACACGCGTGTTAGTAAACTATACTCTAGCAGTATTAAACTATATTTATATAAGGTTGCATTTTTTATTATATAAAGTGTAATATTTACATTTTTTTAATCTAAAGAACTAATAAAAAAACTTAACCTAAAGGCTGTAAGTAAGAGTGTAGGCAGCCTAAAGGCAGATAACTTAAAACGCCTCTAAAGAGGCTCTAAAAGAGGGGCAGAGCAGCATAGTAATTTTCTTTAATGCTATAATTAGTTAATAGACTAAGCTATAAGATGTTAGGTGCATAATAATACCTATAAAGTAGAGATTTAGATAATAGCTAAAGAAGAAACTAATAATATTAACTAGACTATATAAGTAAGGCAAGTAAACACTTATTACTATAAATAATAAATTTACTATATTAATAATAACTATACTACTAGTTACTACTAAACAAAAACATTATAATAAAAGTATTATATTAGTATTAGGTTTTTAGTTTATTCTTTAGTAATAAAAATTTTTAGTTAAAATAGTTATACTTATTATATTCTATTTAAATTAGTTTTAAAGTATTTTTAAATACTTTTTAAACACTACAGATAAAGACTATTAGCCTATAAAAAAGGGGGTAGTGTAATAATTCTATAAATTGTTCTATCTTAGGTTACTTAGATCCTATCTAAAGGGTCCCTATATTAGCCCTAACTATAACTTAACCTAGTCCCCTGCAGTTACCCCTATTCTCTTATGTATTTAGTTGCACCTTGCCTCTGTAGCTAGCTTAGTAGTTTTCTAATATTCTTTTGTACAAGGCCTATAGGTGTTAATGACATTCCCAGGTTCAGAGTCCCCACGCACTCCCATATGCCTCTGAGTGGATTCCCACCGCATTCAGACCCATTGTCTTGCCTGCGCTGTTACAGTATTTAGTTGCACCTCTTCTCTTAGCTAGCTTAGTAGTTTTCTAATATCCTTTGTACAAGGCCTATAGATGTTAATGGCATTCCTAGGTTCTAAGTCTCCACGCACTCCCATATGCCTCTAAGTGGATTCCTACCGCATTCAGACCCATTGTCTTGCCTGTGCTGTTACATAATTAGTGTTAAATAGGCTCTTTTAGCTAACTGCTTATAGTATAAGCACTTAAGTAGCAAGAGTAAGAGTAGTGTACAGTGTGCACAGCGTACAAAGTAGGTAGAGTGGGGGCAACATGTTTCTAGTTCTATTGCTCTGTCTTTTCCTCTGTTAGAGGAAAAGGGGAATATCTAGATGTTCGCGCACAGAGGTTTGCGTATAAGCATTATGTAACATAGTTACATGATCCTTCTCTCGCGCGATAACTATCTAGACTGTAACACTATTGCTATGTACAGACATTAAGTATTTTTATTTTTATCTAAAAAAAATTTAGCTTATAATTATTTATATTTATAAACTTTTTTTTAAATTTTTACTACTTTACCTTAATTTCTTATACTTTAGAAATAGAATAATTACTAGTAAAATGTTTTAGTTTACTATAATTATAATAGTTACTAGAAGTTATCTGTCTTTTAAAGGCAGGTGTCTAGCTAGGTTGTTAGTAGGTAGCGGGGGTGGACTAGGGTACTAACACAGGTGCAGGTTAGAGTGCACTAGAATAGTATACTGCCTTAGATGTATTACTAGACACTTTTTAAAATTAATTTATAATAGGTCTAATATTAAAATATTAAGTATAGTTAATAGTTTACTTTTAAATAGTAAAAGTGTTTCTTTTTTTTATGTTATAAGCTATTAAGTAGGCTACTATTATCTTAAAAAAGCCTTTTTTAAGTGTGTTTAAACTCTAAGTTTAGTACTTTTAAGCTAAGTAGTATTTTCTTTTATAAGTAAAAAAACTATTTTAACTTTAATATAAACTGTCGCGTATACTGAGAGCCTTGGCTGGGGCTCAGAGCCTGGGACGCAGCTCGGGATCTAGAGATATTCTGTTCCGAAGCTCGGTGTATATAAGGAGAGCCCTCAGCTCTCTTAGATAGCAGAGTCACTTCACCCGATCTTCTAAACAGCTACTGCCAGGCTATTTTATCCTCCACATAAACTCTTTAACAGTAGCGCTAATAAAGTAAGCTTTAAAAGTAAAAAATACTTTTTTTAACTTATTTTTAAAGTTTAAAACACTTATTACACTTTTATTTCTTTATTACTAGTTTATAAAAGCTTAATTTTTTTTTATATTTCTAAACTAAAAGTTGTTTAATTTAGCTAGGTATCTAGGCTCTAGGTATTTCTTTGCAATACTAGTAGTGTGTCTTTATACTAACACTATGCGTGTACGCTTACTCTAATAGTAATTTAAATTAATTTTAAGTTTATTTATAATAAAGCTTACTATTATTTAAATGTAAGTTTTTTACTATCTATAAAGTTTTTAATTTTAAGTGTGTGTTTAGTAAAGTAGCTTTAAAAAGGCTTAAAAGTGCCTAAAAAGTTTTTTACTATTAGTATAGTAAAAGTAATTTAAAGTAATATTAAAAGTAATTTAGTAGTTAGTAAAAGTTAATTAAAACTAATAGTTTTTAATCTAGTTAGCTACTTAATTTATACTTTTAATTAAGTAACTTAGTTTTTTAAAGCTATGTTACTATCTTAAAGAATTAGAAAGCGTTTTAGCTACTAATCTTAGAGGGCTGTAACGCTGTTTTCTAAGGTTAACTTGCCACAAAAGTTCTCTAATCCCGCACTAGATAGCTAAAGCCTATGCGCTCTTCGGATTACCTACCTTAGCTAGCGCAGGCGCCGCTAGCTACAGGGATTAATTATGTCTCCTGTTAGTAACGCGGCGACCCTAACGTTACTTGCTCTTCTTCACGCCAGCAGCATGTTAACCTAAAAGGAGGCTGCTCTGCTTGCATACTTAAAGCACTTCACTCGCCCTTTACAGACATACAGGCATGCACCGCCTCCTGCTTTTTTTTTCCCTTCACCTAGTTAGCTACACGGCTGCCCTCTGCTGCGCTTTTCCACTAGCAGTGTCTACGGTAACCCCTCCCGCACGTCTCTCCGTACCAATGCGCCATGCGACGACGCCTACCGGTCAAAGACTCTTCTGAGGAGAGCGAATATGCGGACTCCGACGTAGACGACGGTGCCGGGTCGGATACAGATCTGACAGACGTCGGAACATGTAGTGACGAGGATACTGACAGGGTGTGGCTCTTCGCTGAAAAAGACTATCTGCCTAAGTACTACCACTAACAGCTAGAAGCGTTCAATGAAACAGAGTACACTAAAGAGGACTACAAAGATAGCAGTACTCGCCTGCTAGACTGCATGGAAGATTAGTGGAACTAGTAGATTGCAACCGGCCTCGCAATTCAGGATATGCGATGCTGACGCAGTATAGATGCTGGACATTCCTTAGGAAAGACCACCTCTGTGACTATGCGACCGTGTCTGTCTGCACTCTGCACACGTTCTTTGACTGGCTACTCAGTCACTGCCAAGGGAAGGGAGGAAGGAGACGCAGAGGAACTAAGTACGCTAGCTCCCTAGGGACGTACTGGAAGGTATACCGGCTGGTATATGAGAGAGCAGCGGGTTTTAAGCTAGATGGAAAAATGAACCGGAGCATGCACAAGGTATTTACTTCCCGCTTCTAACTTTATAAGTGTGTTAAGTCTAACATCACTGTAGGTGCTAAGGAAGCTAACTAAAAAGCACAGCTTAAAGAAGGTAGGGCAAGATAAGGCTTGTATGTATGTAGAGGATCTGAATCTAGTGCTACAAACAAACCTAGCAACAACTGAAAAGAGATATCCCCACGGACGCTGTAGGATCCAGGTTCAGTTATATCTACAGATAGCAGGCTTTACAGTGAATCGGCCGCAAGCTAACTACTGTTCTTAATTTGTAACACTTTTACGCTTAGTAATAGTTTATATTACTATTAATAGTTAAAGCTAAAGTTTTACTACTAATGTATACCTTTTACTATTCTAAGCTCTGCTTTTCTAAGACATTTATGAATTAGCGTAGTATGTTATAACGTACTTCATGGGCAAGTTGCTTACACACCTAAGTTGCTTACTTTTGCTAAAACCCTACTACACTACTCTTTTTATACTAATGCATTTCTAACAACACTACTTAAATGTGTTAAAAGAATGTTAGATGTAGCTTACACTTTAAGCTTTTAAATAAAATATAATACTTTTTAAGTAACATGCTACAGCTATTTATAAAGTCTTTTAAAAGATAATAAGTAACTAACACACTAGATAACCTTTTTAAGCTAATTATATAGCTAACTTATAAAAGCTAGATAATAATAAAAAGTAGGTAATTCTTTAGCACATACTTAAGCTAAATGCGCAAGGATTTCCCCTCTAGCTAGCAGCTATAGCTAATATAGCTAATTCTTTACACACTAAGTATAATATAAGCTATATTAGCATAAACTAGCTTAATATATTTATTAAGTGTTACTTAAAGCTTAAAGTAAAGTTTAAGTGTAAGTATAACTATAAAAAAGCTTTTTATAAGAATTTTATAGTAATTTAAAGCTAGTTTAACCTTATAAAAAATATTAAAGCTAAGTATAGTATCTAAAATAATAATATATACAACTTTAATAAAATAAAGTTTATAATAGGCTAGATATTTACTAAAGTAGTTGTTATAAGTTTAAAGAAATAAGGACAGCTAAAAGTAGTTTAGCTAGGTAACTAAAAGTAGATAACAGCTATCTAGAGCATTAATGCTAAAAAGTAGGCTATTTTACTTTTTATTATTTTTTAAAGTAGTAACTACTTTTTAAACTAGTATAAAAAGAAAATTTTACTTTAAAATTAAGTTATTATAATCTCTAAGCACAGCTAAACTACTAATTAGCTTAGTCTAGACTAGTTAAAGCACTTTAATGTGTATATAAAAAAGTGTACTATTAGCAGCTACTATCTACTAGTTATTAATAGCTCTAAAAGCTATAACTTACTTTATTTTTAGTAATACTATAAAAATAATAAAATTATTACTATTTATATGCTTTTTTACTTATTACACTTTTTATAGCTACTTAATGTAGGTTATTTTACTCTTTTAAAAAACATATATAAGCGCTAAGCTAAAAACCTTATATGTAACTAAATTACTTATATTATAAAAATAAAGTTTCTGCTATGCTTTAAAGTAGCTTATTAGCAGAGCTTGCTCTGCTTATTATTAGCGGAGCTTGCTCCGCTCCTTTCTGTGGACTTTGGTTTTCTTCGGTTAGGGCTTGGCAGCCAAGAATTACTGCTTTCAGCCTTTTTGGGCTCACGTAAGCATAAAAACGGCAGATCCTCGGATAATTATTTCCTGCGCGAAAACCAAAACCTCGCTGCGCGTGTTGTCTAATACCCGTCTAATACCTCCTGCTACAACCCACAACATGGTACCTCTGCTATTCAACGCTAATAAACCTCCCCCACTCTGCGATGATTGTCATCACCCTATGGATCCACAGAGAGACAGGACGTTCCTCCGATGGAAGGTTCGATGTGCGCCCTGCAATACACGAATCCAGGTGTCAGATTGAAGCACTGTTTCTGGGCTTCCTGAGATGAATGATGGGTTTGGATATGATGTATAGGATGATTGATTAATTTTATTAATTGTGTTTTTGTTTATCAATCCTTTTTCTGCTCTACTCGTGTTGCTCGGCTTTTTGTTCTGCCGATCCGAGTCCCTCGCGCACTAGCCCTATGCGCGACCAGCTTGCAACATGCTGCAATTTGCTGCAATTTGCTGTAACATGCTGCAATTTGCTGCAATTTGCTGCAACATGCTGTAACATGCTGCAATTTGCAGCAACATACTGTTCGAGCTTATTGCTCGTACTATGTAGCAGCTTTCGTCAAACGTTCCTCCTGTCTTGACAGTAGGTGCGCATATCTGACACCAGGCAAGGAAGCGCCCTACCCAGGGCAGCCCTATACCTCCACCGCCAGCCAAGAGGCGCGCTCTTGCTGATATCACATATGTCGCAAATAACAGACTACAACCCTATATCCCGCCGTCGTCTCCTCTAGTACCCCTATGTCGTTATTGTTCTACGCCATTAGACCAGGCAAATGACACGTTTAAAGGAAATGGCAGGTAGAAGACTTTATGTTAAAAGTGTTGCTAATTAAAGAGTAAGGTTAACATTTATACTATAAATAAGGAACTAGCACACGTATCGCCTCCTATAAACCTTAGCCTATTAAGCTCCCTTCTTCGCAACATTCCTACACAACAGACGCCTTAACAATCTCCCTAATACAAAATCCCTAGCCTATTAGGCAACCTCTCTAATATACCACCTGTGCTATTTACTCTAATTAGTTTAAGTACATAATATACCTAAAAGCTACTGTTAACATAGAGAAGGTTTTAGTCTACACCCTCTTAGTTGCAAAGAGCAGGTACAAATAAAAACAACCTTAGTAATAGTTTAGATAAGGACATTAATGTAGATATCTTCCTAGATGCTAAGCGCTGTGCGTACAATTTTCTATCTACACCTGTACCTATAAATTTTAATAATGTTAAATTTCTTAAAGACTAGGCTATAACTACTAGAAGTTAATAAGGGCTATATTAACAACTTTTATAAAGGTCTACTTAATATTAAGTTAGATACATGCACTACCTATAATTAAAGGTAGTTTAACATAGAATTAAATTAATAAAGTACTTATAAAGAGTGCGCTACTAATTTGCTTAAATATAGATATAAGAAGAAATTTATTCTACTTTAAAAAGACATAAATAACTTTAATTCTAGCCCTTTACTAAACCTTCTTAAGTTAACTACTACTAAAGAGCAACTACTAGCATATGTATATGTTAATATAATAAACTTCTCTACTAGAGTAAGTAAGCACTTTATGCATTATAAATAACTACTAAGTCTTTTATTATAACTTTAATAAAATGTAAGTGCTAATGTATTAGTATTAGACAAGGTATTAGACTTATTAATTTATAAGTACTTAGCTAGCTGCTATCTATAGTAAGCGCATTACTATCTAGGCTTAAGATGTGCAGCTTGTTATTTGCATTACTTAGAATTTTAGCTAGTACTTTAACTTTGCTAATAAGTACTTGTGTAGACAGACCTACTAAGAGGTGTTCTCTTACATAGCATTTATAGGTATATAGGTCTTTATATAGAATTTATAAAAATATAGTTTATAAGTTTTAGTCTACAGACTACCTTTTATTATCTGCTCTGCTTATAGTCTTCTTTTATAGGCTTCTTCTAATGCAGTCTTCTTCTCTAGAAAGAGTTTAATAAGTGACTTAAAACAAGCTCTGCTTATGCATTCATTTATGAACTGTTATAGTATGTTA
>NW_022985234.1:166826-169828 GCF_010093535.1 Lindgomyces ingoldianus | reverse complement strand
GCCAATCCTCGACACACCAATGTGGCTGATGCCAATCCCCGACACACCGATGTGGCTAGAGAGGTGGAACAGACGCAACTAACCATAATTTAAACATGTTTTACACAACGCATGCTAGAGCAAACTGCATGCAAATTAGCAAAAAGGTGCACTTACATTAGGTATACATTTTTTTTAAAAAAGAATATAAGAAACACATAAGGTGACAGAGAAACAGCGTTACTGGGGTTTATCTGAAGAAATTCTGACTAACTAGCGCGTCTAAAAGAGGAGATTCTGCTCAACTTTTTGTTCTGCAAACCCGAATATAATAAGCAGAGCAAGCTCTGCTAATAAAGCTATTATAAGTGTTAATTATATAATTAATAGTTATTTACTTTTATATAGTTTTTTTAAAGTATTTTTATTACTTGTTATATAGCGCTTGCTTATATAATAATGTCTAGTAATAGTAAAAAGTCTAGGTTAATTTTTAGGTATACTTTAAAAACTAGCAGCGTAGGTACTAGACTGTGCAGGCTAGCTGTGTTTTTTAAAGCCTTAACTACTATCTATAGAATAGCTTTATTATTTATATAGTTACCTAGCTTAGTCTTTAGAATGTTAAACACTTATTAAAAAGGTGTGTGTACACACTTAACCTTTCTAACTACTTAATATGCTTTTATAGGCATCTGCTTACATATAGCTTTTATAATCTTTATATAGCTTAAAAATCTTTTAAAGTAAAGTTTATACTAAAGTTATATATAAAATAGTCTAAGAGTTTTTAATAAGTGTTAATCTAGCATTTACACAGTACATTCTAAGTATCTTATGTAAATATAGATTTTAGGAATATAGCAGCTTAAAATAATATGTTTATATTAATAATATATAGTTAAAATATTTTTATTTATTTATTTATATAACATTAATAATAACTTTATAGTTAAAGTAAGTGTTATTTTTAATTATAAACTTAAATTTTTATAAAGCCTAGTTATATAATTAGTAGAGGTAGTAAAACTTCTTAATTTTTTCTAGCACTATAGTATTAACATTATAGCTAGCGCTAGTTAGCATCTTCTAGAGTTTTTTTATGCAGGTGTGTCTAAATTAGTAATAAAGGCAGTAAAGTTTTAATTTAGTAAAGAAAGACATAAATTCTTTCTTACTAATATTAAAAAAAAGTGTCTTTATTTTTATATAATAAGTATAGTAGTTTTATTTTTATATATAATAATATTTAAAATATTATTAAAGTATACTTTAAGTTAGTTAGCATCTACTAGTAATAGTAAAAATAGTGTTAAAGTCTTTAAAATGTAGTATATAACTAGACTAATTAAGTTCTAGATTTATATAGTACTAATTAATTTCTTTAGTGTCTAGCTTTTAAAGCTAATATTTATTTAGCTAAATATTTAATTAATTTTTATATATAATTTTATTTATATATACGCTTTAAGTTAAAACTTACTAACAGTAGAGATCTTTACTACGCCTATATCTTATAGTTTACCTTAGTATACTATACAGTATTAGTTGTTAAGAATAAACTGCTTAGCATACTTTTTAGATTTAATGCTATAAATGTCCTTTTTTATTACATAGTGTAAATAGGTAGTAAAGGTAAAGTAGTTAATAGCTTTTTTAGCATTTTTACTTTCTTATTTTATTTTTTTTATATTATGTAAATTATTCTTTTCTTTAAAGTAACTTTTAAAGTTTTAGATATATAAAGTAATAGCTTTATATAATAAAGTCTTATTATAAAAATCTTTATAAAATACTACAATAGTTTATAAATGATCTGTAAAAGCAAAGCTTGCTTAGAGCAATAGTTAGCACATTAAGGTAAGTGTAAGGCCGGATGTCCTAGAGCGGGCTAGTATGGCCTCCCCTGACCTGTTTAGAGGTCACATGACCTGTACTTTGTATATAAGCATAAATTCTAACAAGTAAGGTGTGAAGCTATGTGGAGCACCAAAGACATGAGGAACTGCATTGTATTGTCTTGCTAGAGGAGTCCTTTGCAGGAGTCTATATATATGCGAAATAAGTGGGTGAGTCGTGGCAAGAGACTGTGCTGAGATGCATACGACTATAGTGCCGACGCATGATCATCGTGTGACGACACATCCGACTATCGTGCGACTATGGTGACGACGCATCCGAGTGTCACCAATGCAAACATAAGGCTTAGTAGCAATTTGTCTCTCTTATAATACACTTCTATCTTTCTTTAAAAGCTTACTTTTAGTGCTATTTATGCTACTTACTATTCTATCTTTATAGTGAGTTATTTAGGTTAAAGAATAGTTTATAATAATTTTTATAAATTATTTTATCTTAAGTTGCTTAGAACTTATCTAATAAGTTTTTATATTAGCTTTAACTATAACTTAACTTTATCTTTTATAGTTACTTTTATTTTTTTAACTATTTAGTTGCACCTTTTTTTTTAGCTAGCTAAGTAGTTTTCTAATATTTTTTATATAAGGCCTATAGGTGTTAATAGCATTCCTAGGTTCTAAGTCCCTACGCACTTCTATATGCCTCTAACTAGATTCCTACTGCATTTAGACCTATTGTCTTGCCTGCGCTGTTATATAGTTGTAGCATAATGCTTAGCAAATTAGTATTAGATAGGTAATAGACATATAATAATAATATTTAACTATAGCATGTAACTAATTATAGCCTGTAACTAAGCATAGCTAATGCTAATCTTTAACACACTAATATACCTAATGCTAATCTCTAACACACTAATATAGCTAATGCTAATCCTTAACATACTAATATAGCTAAAAATATAGAATAAATATAGCTAACTATAATTTAAATATATTTTATATAACATATACTAAAGTAAACTACATATAAATTAATATAAAAGTGTACTTATATTAAGTATACATTTTTTTAAAAAAAATATAAAAAATATAGAAACTAATAAAAAAATTATAACTAACTAACCTAGTATGTTTTAAAAAACAGATTTTACTTAACTTTAT
>NW_022985234.1:162569-164211 GCF_010093535.1 Lindgomyces ingoldianus | reverse complement strand
TTTTTTTTATGCTATATTATATAGCTTCTAGGCTTAGGTACCTTTATTACCTAGCTATAGTGTAATTTCTTTATCCTTTAGCACTTATATAAGCTCTATTTTAAACATGCAGCTAAGTGCTAAGAAGTTTTACAGTGTTTATTTTTTAAAATCTTTTATATATAAACTTAAAAAGGTAACGTACCTAACAGGTTAGCCAGCTACACAGGTTCGCTAGCCACTTTTGCTAAGCCCCTACTACACTCTACCTATCTATATAATGCCTTAACAATAACACTAGATTAAATTTTTTAAAGAATGTTAAATACAGCTTACTCTTTAGGCTTTTAAATAAGACTTAAAACTCTTCTTATAACACGCTGTAGCTATTTATAATGTTTCTTACATAAGACTAAGCAATTAACGCGCTAGACAGCCTTTAGAAGCAAAATGCTAGCCTAAATTAAGAAATCTAACTAAGCTTAAAAAAAAGTAGTTATTAAGTACATACTTAAGCTTATTACGCGCAGATTTTCTCTTAGGCTTACAGCTATAGCTAATATAGCTAATTCCTTGCGCGCAGAGTGTAATCTAGGCTAGGTTAGCTTAAACTAGCCTAGTATGTAAGTTAAGCACTACCCTAAGTTTATAATAAAGTTTAATTATAAGTATAATTATAAAAAAGCGTTTTATAAGGATCTAGAGGTTATCTAGAGCTAGTTTTACCTAGTAGCTAACATAAAACCTAAGTATAGTATCTAAGATAAAAACACATATAACTTTAATAAGTTAAGCTTTATAATAAGCTAGATATTAACTAGAGTAGTTGTTATAGCTTTAAAGAGATAAGGACAGCTAAAGGCAATATAGTAAGGTAATAAGAAGTAGACAATAGTTATCTAAAGCATTAATATAATAAAGTAGGCTATTTTACCTTTTATTATCTTTAAGAGCTGCTATTACCTCTTTACCTAGTATAAAGAGGAGAATCTGCTTTAGAACTAGGTTATTACAGTCTTTAAAAACAGCTAGACAACAAATAAGCTTAGGCTGCAGTAGTTAAAGCACTTTAATAAGCATATAAAAAAAAGGGTTATAGGCGCTTATTAGCTTTTTATTATTAACAGCTATGAAACCTATAACTTGCTTAATTTCTAGTAGTACTATAAGAAGAACAAGATTATTACTATCTATATGCTTCTACACTTATTACACCTCTTACAGCCTCTTAATATAGGTTGTTTTGCCCCTTTAAAAAAGGTGTATAGGCGCTAAGCTAAAGATCTTATATGTAACTAGATTACTTACATTATAAAACTTAAGTTCCTACTATGCTTTATACGCCTCTATAATGCAGTAATTACTTTTAGTAATATCTAAAAAGGGTTTTAAGGCGCTAGTTTAGTCCTATTTAACCTAGAATAGGTTAAAATAGCCTTTAACATCTAGTTACGTACTCTATTACTACTACTACCTATTAATAATAAGCCCTAGTAGTTGTAAAACTGTGACAGCGTGTACCGCCTCACATGCTCTGCAGCATCAGCTCCCTCGCTTGCGCAACGAGTAGCACGCTAGTGCTACAAGTAGCGCCTTGGCAGGGGGCACACATGTATATTTAAACTCGCAGAGCAGCTCCTCTGCTCCTTAGTTTAATCTAGTT
>NW_022985234.1:159344-160992 GCF_010093535.1 Lindgomyces ingoldianus | reverse complement strand
AGTAGCGCCTTGGCAGGGGGCACACATGTATATTTAAACTCGCAGAGCAGCTCCTCTGCTCCTTAGTTTAATCTAGTTAAGTTACACCACCTCTTGCTTGTAGCTTGAGCATGCCGACTGTGACAAAACCCTAAGTAATACTTTTAAATTTAGGTTGTAATTAATGCTTATAAAGGCAAAGATTTAGAGGCATGTAGATAGCTTACTAACATCTATAGTAGAAGCCTTTAAGAAGGTCTTAAAAGGGGCAGCAATTATTACACACAAGCTAGTGTTAGCGCAAAAGGAGATTATAAAGCTTTAAGCAGCAAATAAGGCTGCCACATAATGTAAATTACATAAAAGGAAGCAGATTTAGGCAGAAAAGACTTTAATAGTTAAAGATAGAGCTTATCTAACTGCTCTAAAGGAGTTTAGAGCGCGTAGTAATAGGAAGAAGCTAAAGACGCAGGTGCGCGCTAAAGAAGGTAAGCTAAGTTAAAGGCAATGTAGGTAGTGTAATTAGACTAGGCATAACTTACGTACGTGTAAGAAAGTAGCAGAAGTAGACTTTAAATAATATCTTGTGTTGTATTGCTTTATACAGGGCTAAAGTGGGCTGTTTTGCGCCAGAATAGGGTGGTTTTAGTAGGGGCTTGGCAAAAGTGGCCGGCCAACCCGTGTGGCCGGCCAACCTGTTAGGTACGTTAGCGCCTTTTTAAGTTATTATATATAAATTAGTAATTATATAACTTATATATAATTAAGTTTATAAGCTTATTAAAGCCTTTAATATGTTAATTCTATTATTTTAGTACTCTAGGCTAGTCTTATTTTATAGTGTTACCTTTAATATTCTTATATTCTTTATAAATTATTTATATAATAAAAATTATTTTTTATTCTTTTTATTATTACATAAAGTTGTTAGTTGCTAGTAAGATTTTATTATAATAGTATAGTTAATTACTTTTCTAGTAGTTTGCGCAGGTACTGCTATTATCTAGTTGCTAGGTTGTGCAGCTTTAATAGCTTTAGTGTGCGTCTTACACTATCTCCATTTTACTTTATACAGTAGTAGAGCTTACTGTATAAAGTAAAAGATTAATCTACTATTTTAAAAAATAAGTAACTAAATAAAGTACTTTATAAAGTGTAAGTGCTCTGTTATTACTTTTTTTAAAGGATAAGTAATAAAATAAAGTACTTTATAAAGTATAAGTACTCTATTATTACTTTTACTAATTTATAGTTAATTAAATTAACTATTAATTAGTTTTAAATAGGCTCTAATAGCTAGCTGCTTATAGTATAAGCACTTAAGTAGTAAGAGTAAGAGTAGTGTATAATATGCATAGTGTATAAGGTAAGTAAAGTAAAAGCAACATGTTTTTAGTTCTATTACTCTTGTCTTTCCTTTATATAGAGAAAAAAGGGGATATTTAGATATTTATGCACAAAGGTTTGCGCACAAGCATTATGTAACATAGATACGTGATCCTGCTTGTGCGCTGTGACGGCGTGTACCGCCTCACATGCTCTGCGGCATCAGCTCCCTCGCTTGCGCAACGAGTAGCACGCTAGTGCTACAAGTAGCGCCTTGGCAGGGGGCACACATGTATATTTAAACTCGCAGAGCAGCTCCTCTGCTCCTTAGTTTAATCTAGTT
>NW_022985234.1:150103-159266 GCF_010093535.1 Lindgomyces ingoldianus | reverse complement strand
CTAGCTTACTGTTTTCTATGTCTTGTTTTTAGGCGCTTATCTAATCTGTCTAGATCCTGTACTGCTAGTGTCCTTAGATTATACAGTCTTTAAGTAGGCAGTCTTTATTTTTAACTTAGTAATTTTAGAGAAGCTAGTTATTCTATTAATGCGCTTTCTACTAAAAGAAGTAAAAGATGTAGCTTTTATTATTTTTATAGTCTATTTATGCTTTTTATTTATAATCTAGACCTGCGCTATAGTAAAGGCAATATAGCATTCTGCATTCTGTTGCTATTTCTTTTAACTTGTTGTTACCTATGTTTTTTTTTTTTACTTAATTATAGCTACTATCCTGCTTAGTGTTTTATAGGCTAGTGCTATACATAGTATTACTTAGCGCATAGGTACTATTTAAATAGGTATTATTTTAGGTTTATATAGACTAGTATTAGCTGTACCTGCGTTTATTTAGAGTACTCCTTTACCTTTATAATTTAAAGGGGGTGTGCCTTATACTAGCATTTAGATTCTTTATATTATTTACTTTTATAAGAGATATAATACTAGTTAATTTATTAAGTTTTAAGTTCCTTTTAAGTAATTATAAAAGCTAGGGGCAGTGTTTTAGATCTTTTCTAATAAGGGTGTAGAGTTTAAAGAGGCGTGCTTAACTAACTTAAGCTTTTTTTTATATAAAAATTTTTAAAAGAACTTCTATCTCTTTATTCCACCCAGAATGTGTCGCGTATACTGAGAGCCTTGGCTGGGGCCCGGAGCCTGGGACGCGGCTCGGGATCTGGAGATATTATGTTCCGAAGCTCGGTGTATATAAGGAGAGCCTCCAGCTCTCTTAGATAGAGGAGTTACTTTATCTAGTCTTCTGAACAGCTACTGCTAGGCTATTTTATCCTCTACAGTTATAGGCCTAGCGCTTTAAAAACCTAGAATAATTCTTCTTACATAACTATAGCGCTAGCAAAAGCTGTTTAGAAGCTTTATTTCTTATCTTTACTTATCCTTATTACCTCTAAATCCTATGTTATAGCTAATTAAGATGCTTCTCTCCTAACAGGAGCATACTAGCTTAAGGACTACGTAAGCTGGCCTCTCTAGTTTATCTAGCTCTAGTTCCATGCTCTTAGCAAAAACCTATAGGATATAATTAATCTAGATAGACTAGACGCTCTAAATCCTATAGACAGCGCTCTAGAGATGCCTACACTCAAAGCAATTACTGCTAAGAACCCCTTAAAAAAGGCTAACATACAGTACTAGACTAATATTACTAAGTACTAAGCTTAATTAAGTAACTAGGCTTCCTATGCAACGCGTCTTTAGACAATCTAGAACTAGGTTAATGCAACTGTTACACTAGAGCTCTTAGGACCTATAATAATGCAGCTTATGTTAGAGAACTAATCTACCCTATAAGCACTTATATAAGCCTTAAAATAAGAGCTAGCACTAATAGATATAAGCATAAAAAATCTTGTATAAGTAGAGTATAAAGCTTACCTTACTAAGGTGAAGTATAGCACTATAACCCTAGAAGCTTAGTATTAGCAGTAGCACTTCCTATACACTAAAGCAAAGACCTACAAGATTCTTAATGTAGAAGGCTAGCTAGCTGCACAAGACTTCCTAGACGCCCTAGCTCTAAAGCTTGCACTAGACTAGGCGCGCTCTATGCACTAGAGGGTTATAGAGGCTAGCGCACTTAGTAAAAAGCCTCTAATAATCTAGAAAATTAGTAAGATCTTTTTAATAATGCTTTAAAAGCACTTCTTACATGCAAGTAACTAAGGCATAGGTATATTTACAACGCTTAGCAAACAATTAGACAACAAGTTAGCCTAATCTATTTTAGCCTAATTAGGCCACCTGTGCCTATGTAGAGCTCTAGAGTAATCCCTTTATCTATAGAAAGCAGTAAACTGCAGAGACTTTATATTAGCAGTTACTAAAAAGCTAAAGACACTTAGTAAAACTACACACTAAAAGATCTTTAAAAGGCTTAAGTAGGCGCAGCATAAGAAAGTAAAAGCTGTACTGCTTAAAAGAGGCTGCGTAATTCTAGATAAAGCCTCCTCTGCTCTAAAAGCTATTAAAAAATTAAATAAGCTAGCATTCTTAGACAGCATTATTACTGCACTTATTAACCTAGCGCTTTTAGTAAAACTAAAGATACATATAACTCTAGATTTTAACACTTCCCTACTCTCTATAAGTATAATTCTAGATAATAGAAGTGCTACGCACTTAGTAAACAGTATAGAGCTGCTTATACCTAGGTTATTTAAGAAAGCTTAAGGTTTACACATAGTAAAAGCTAGCACCTAGTTGTTTCTAATCTAGGGAACAGAAACTAAAAAGCTTAAAGAGGTGTTAAATAAAGCATAAAAAAAGCGCACAGAAGATCTTACACTATAAAAGGTAGTTATAGTAAAAGGATTTTACATTAATATTATCTTAGAAGCTTATTTAAGAGAAAAAAGACTATAGTATTTAAAACTTAACTATACACTGCGCATAAGCACACTAGAAAAAAATAGGGTACTAGTAACACTCTGCTAAGAACATAACTTTATGTTTATTAAATATAAAGCTGTCTCTTTCTACTTACTAGTGTAAAGTGTGCTCTTAGATTACTAACGCTTATAAACTATATTCCTACGCTTAGACTTAGAAGAGCTTTAGCATACGCGTGCAGAACACTGAGGCTCTAAAGCTCTACAGGCTCTAGTTAAAAGTGTAAGAAACGTATAAATAACAGGTATAAAGCAAGTCTACTGTAAGCACTGCGCAACAACCTACACTAAGCAGGTTATATTAAGAAGACTAAAAGAGTAAGCTCCCTGCCTATTCTAAAGAGTTGCATAGGACATGTTTAATATGCCTTTAGGGCGCAGCAGAGCTCTATAGATAATAATTATTAAAGATAAATATAGTAGTAAAATCTTTTTATACTCTTTTTAAGTAAAAACACTTTTAGAAATCTAAAAAGTAATAGAGAACTTTAAAAGTATAGTGTCTAATTAATATAAGCTTTAGATTAGCAAAATACAGCAAGATAACAACACTACTACACTCTCTTAGCATAGAAAGTTAAGGTATAAGCTTTAAGTAAAAAAATTTAGCTTTAATATTAAAAGCTTTTTACTATACACTTATAAGCTAAATAAAGCTGTAGAAAAAGCTAAATAAGAGATAATTATAAAGTTTATTAAAATAAGAAGCAGCGCAGGACTCCCTAAAAAGCTCTAGCTAGAAGTAGTAGACGCAGCAACATAGCTGTACAATATAAGCCTGTCGCACACATATAACCTACGCTTACTAAATAAAGTCTTAAACACGTAGTTTACTAATTACTTTTAATACTATAAGCTAGAGTAGGTAAGAAGTGCTACAGCTAATCTAAGACCTAATTAGAGCAGAATATACGCATACAGCTGTCACGCCTACCTACTTAACAGGGAGTAAGCAGCTAGGCGTTAGAAGTAAAGCTTTAAAGTAACTCTACAGGGCTACATAAAATATCTTATAGGCTATAGAGCCTTAAATATCTACAGAATATAAGTTTTATTACTTAACTAGGTAATTACTATAAGAAATGTAGCTTTTAATAAGATATACTTTTATAAAGATAAAGGTAATAAGCTAATCCCCTAGAAAAAAGCCTCTAAGATTATTAAAATTCTTAATAAGCAAAGTAAGATCTATAATGTAAAAGAAGCTTTTAAGCTTTTACTTTAAAAGTTAGATAAGTAGTAAAGTAATATACTAAATTAAAGGCTTTAAAAGCGTAAGCTTAGAAGTGTAGAAACTAAAAAGCTTATTAAAACTTAAGTTAGCTAGCTAAAGGATTAGCACTTAAAGGTAGAAGTAACTGCGTAGGTGATAAGCATAATAAGTAAGTTACTAAGGATTTGCGCAGTTCCTAATAAATATATAGCACTTATTACTCTAGAGCTAACTCCTAAGCTAGAGCTTACAGATAGCTCTATAACACGCCTTATACAGGGTAGGCATAAGCATAATAGTAATCCCTAAGAAGTGCACTTAACTAAAAAAGCAGATCTACTAGGCTTGTTAAGTTAAATAGCTAACTTACTAGTTAAAAAATTAACCTTTACCTCTTACACTAAGACATTGTCTTTTATAGCTTTAGTTAAAGCAGGTAAGGCACCTTTTAAACATGTGTATAATAAAAAGAGCTAGGGACTAGCAACACACATAAGCTAAAGGATACAGAGGCAAGATCCTAATAACCTAGGTAAGCCTAGAGGTGCAGGAAGCAGAGGTATATATACAACACTCTTAGAGAGGAGTAGCATACGCATTGCTTTATTAATCTAAAGCACCTTTAAATAAACTTCTTTAGAGCATTTATTACTTACAATAACAGAGCGCTTAAAACGCTTTACATAGTGTTTTCTATAGCTACTTTTTTTAAGCAGCCTTAACTAAGAGCTTATAAGCTCCTAAAGGAACCCTTAAAATAAAGAGATCTATATAAACACTTATATAAAGATTTTTTTAAGATTGCAGCATAGAAAGAGATAGCTACTCTGCTTAAAAAAGGCACGTAGAAAGAGATTATATAAACTAAAGTAATATCTAAGCTGCTCTTACTAAAGTAAGTTTTTACATATAAATTTAACTAAAATAGGTATTTTACTAAATATAAAGCTTATATATGCGTACGCAGTAATCTCTAAAGCAAAGACTTACTCTAGTTAACCTATACTGCTACTCTTGCGGCTAGATTCTTCTAAACAGCAATAGCAATAGCAGCTTAATTTAACCTAAAGATTAGGCAATATAATGTTATAAGCGCGTTTCTAAACATGCACTGTAAAAGTAAGCTAGAAGTAATATATAAGCTCTTAGAAGGCTTTACAAAGCCTAGCATATGCGTTAAGCTTTTATAAGCCCTATACAGACTACGCAACTTGCTAATCTTATAGTACTAAGAGCTCTTATAGGCTTTTTAGAAGCTTAATCTTATCTTATTTAAAAAGAAGCTATGCTTATTTTTTAACTATAATTACTATATCTTACTTTTTTTTTATGTAGACAACATACTTTATATCTATTACTATAATAATAAGTTAGAAGCTTACTAATTAATTAGTGTAATTAAGAAAATATATAAGCTAGAAGATTAAAAGCTATGTAAATAGTTTCTAAAGATTAAAATAATTAAGAATAGAAAGGCTAGAATAATCTAGCTAGTACATAACGCGTATATTAAGAAAGTAGTAAAGAAGTTTAACCTTGCAGAGAGCGCGCTCTTCCTAGAGACTCCTCTACTATTAGAAGAGCTTATAAGCAACTAGGGATTAGCATTAAAGCATAAAATTAAGGAATACTAAGAGCGCGTAAGATTAACACTCTACACTGCAATTATAGTGCGCCCTAACATAGCGTTTACAGCATCCTAGCTCTCCTACTACCTAATAAACCTAGGAAAGCAGCACTTCTAGGCAGTAAATTAGGCAATTGTGTACCTGTACTATATAAGGCATACAGGCATATAATACAGAGCACTAGAAGGCGCGCAACTTATTATGTGTAGAGATGCGTCTTTTGCTAACTACGCAGAGACTAGATAATTATTCTATAGATACATTATCTTAATCTTTAAAAAACTAATTTTATAGAAAGCAGCTCTTTAGCTAACAGTAACTATGTCTATAACAGAGGCTAAGCTGCTTGCTCTAGCGCACATTATAAAGGAATTACTAGCTCTAAAACGCTTCTTTAAAAAGCTTACCTTAGGGCTAGGCACACTGTAGTAGATTTACTGTAACAACTAGCAGATAATCTAGTTAGTAGTAGAAGAGAACGCCTAGATAACTACCTACCTACGCTAGGAGCATGCAAAAGGATCTTTTAAAGTGCGCTATATTAAAACAAGCAACATGCTAGCAGATAGACTTATAAAGCACTTACTAAAACAGTAATTTAAGCACTTTAAGTAGCTTCTTAACTTTAAAGACATGTAAACAAGCTTCTAAGAAGAGAAATTATTAATTATTAATAGTAGGGACATCTCTACACTGCCTGGAAACAAGAGAGCTATCTACTAGCAGAGACACTCCCCTATGCTATAGAGACTAAGTAGGGATTTAGTACATAAGATGCGCAGAAACATAGAATGCCTAAACTATAAGGAGATTAACAAGCTTACTTAAGAGCTCTTTAGCGTGCTAGTGACGCGCTAGGAGCCCAGGGGACACGTCACCCTGCTCCTCCTCCCCCTCCCCCTCCTCCTCCTTCTCCTCCTCCCCCTCCTCCTTTTCCTCTCTCTTCTTCTTCTCTACTACATCCTCTTTAAGCAGAGCTTAAAGAACTAGCTAAAGCTAGAACACAGCCTATAGCCTGTTAGTCTAATCTAGGGTATAACACATAATCTCTGCAGAGAAGCTTACCTGCTTGTCCTTCGCAACAAGCGCCGCAACAAGGCGCCGCGCATAGACAATAGTAACAGGGGGACTGCAAATAGGTTAAAAAGCTAGATTACCCCACACACTACTACAGGGCTTACAGGGGCAGGCAGCTGTGCCTAGAGGAACAGCGCTAACAGCGCGAACTGCTAGAGGCAGAATCATGGCACTCCCCACTAGAGCGCCCCGCGAGCGCACTCTTTATGCAGCCTAGACAGGACTGCGCGCGGAGCGCACCAGGGGGAGGCCGGCGGGGGGTGGTGGGCGCGGGCATGCGGGTGGTGGGCGCAGAGCGGCGGGGGGTCGCGGGCGCAGAGCGGCGGGGGGTAGTAGGCGCGGGCTTGCGGTCGATGCGGCCCCGCAGAGCGGCGGCACGCGAGCGGGCGGCTCTTTTAGCTTTATTAAGCTTTATACACATGTTAGTAGAAATTGCAGACAGGTTTAAAGTTATTCTTAGAGCTTAAAAGCATTAACTTACATGCAGCATGTTAGTTAGATCTAAAGAACAGGAGCTTAGGGAGCAGCAGAATTTATTTACCTCTGTTGCGGCGATCACAGCAAGCACGTGACCCGCGCTGCCTAGGGAAACAAGCATTGCGCTGCCTAGGGCAACAAGCACTAGAATCACTAAGGACAACAAGCACAAACACAGGGTGAACGCCCAGCGCTGCTCCAACAAGCCAAGGTAACGCTCTACACAGGTGAGCTGCGCAGCAGCTCACCTGGGGGGTGTGTCGCGTATACTGAGAGCCTTGGCTGGGGCCCGGAGCCTGGGACGCGGCTCGGGATCTGGAGATATTATGTTCCGAAGCTCGGTGTATATAAGGAGAGCCTCCAGCTCTCTTAGATAGGGGAGTCACTTCATCTGATCTTCTGAACAGCTACTGCCAGGCTATTTTATCCTCCACAGAATGTTATAGTGTACTTTAGTAATGTTTAAGATAACTTTATATATTTTTATGTTATTATTAATATGTACTTTTAATACTTTTTCTTATAATAGTTTTAGTTATAACGTACTTCATAGGCGAGTTGCTCACACACCCAAGTCGCTTACTTTTGCCAAGACCCTACCCTAACAAACTCTATTATAGCCTATAACAACCTGCTCTAGCACTATATAGTACAGTACAGCCTAGAATATTATTTAGGTACTACTTCTGCTTCTTGCTTACACGTTTGCGCGTTATGCCTAGTCTAATTGCACTATCTGCAGCGCCTTTAAGATAGCTTACCTACTTTAGCTTACACCTGCTTCTTTACTTTTTTCTTATTACTACGCGCTTTAAACTTCTTTAGAGCTGTTAAGTGTAAGCTTTTTTAAATTATTCAGGTCTTTTCTACCTTAATTTACTTTTTTTTATATAATTTATATTATATAGCAGCCTTATTAGCTACTTAAAGCTTAGTAATTTTTTATTACACTAACACTAGCTTATGTGTAATTATTACTGCCCTTTTTAAAACCTTTTTAAACACCTTAACTATAAAAGTTAGTAAACTATTTATATGCTTTTAAATTTTTATCTTTATAAGCATTAATTATAACCTAAGTTCTAAGGTATTACTTAGGGTTTATAACTGCTAGGGCTTGTTATATATAAGTAGTAGTAGTAACAGAGTGCGTAACTTTACATTAAAGCTTATTATAACTTATTATAAGTTAAAAGAAACTAATCTAGCGCTTTAGAACCTTTCTTAGATATTACTAAAAGTAATTATAGTATTATAGGCTACTTTAAAGCATAGCAGAAACTTTATTTTTATAATATAAGTAATTTAGTTATGCATAAGGTTTTTAGCTTAGCGCCTATACACTTTTTTTAAAAAAGTAAAATAACCTATATTAAGTAGCTATAAAAGGTGTAATAAGTAAAAAAGCATATAAATAGTAATAATCTTGTTATCTTTATAGTATTACTAAAAATAAAGTAAGTTATAGCTTTTATAGCTGTTAATAACTAGCAGATAGTAGCTACTAACAGTACACTTCTTTATATACACGTTAAAGTGCTTTAACTAGTCTAGACTAAGCTAATTAGTAGTCTAGCTGCGCTTAGAGATTATAATAACTTAATTTTAAAGTATATTTTTTTTATACTAGTTTAAAAAGTAGTTGCTACCCTAGAAGATAATAAAAAGTAAAATAGCCTACTTTTTAGCATTAATGCCCTAGATAGCTGTTGTCTACTTCTAGTTGCCTAGCTAGACTACTTTTAGCTGTCCTTGTCTCTCTAAACCTGTAACAACTGCTCTAGTAGATATCTAGCCTATTATAAACTCTGTCTTGTTAAAGTTATATATGTTATTATCCTAAATGCTATACTTAGCTTTAATATTCTTTATAAGGTTAAACTAGCCTAAAATTACTATAGGATTTTTATAAAAAGCTCTTTTATAGTTATACTTACACTTAAACTTTACTTTAAGCTTTAAGTAACACTTAATAAATGTATTAAGCTAGTTTATTAGCAGAGCTTGCTCTGCTTATTATATTCGGGTTTGCAGAACGAAAAGTTTAGCAGAATCTCCTCTTTTGGACGCGCTAGTTAGTCAGAATTTCTTCGGATAAACCCCGGTAACGCTGTTTCTCTGTCAGCTTATGTGTTTCTTATATTCTTTTTTAAAAAAAATGTATACCTAATGTAAGTGCACCTTTATGCTAATTTGCATGCAGTTTGCTCTAGCATGCGTTGTGTAAAACATATTTAAATTATGGTTAGTTGCGTCTG
>NW_022985234.1:148348-149874 GCF_010093535.1 Lindgomyces ingoldianus | reverse complement strand
TTGCAGCATGTTGCAGCATTTTGCAGCATTTTGCAACAAATGGCAGCATGTTGCAGCATTTTGCAGTATTTTGCAACAAATTGCAGCATGTTGCAAGCTGGTCGCGCATAGGGCTAGTGCGCGAGGGACTCGGACTGGAAAAACAAGGCCGAGCAACACGAGCAGAGCAGACAAAAAAAGATTAATAAATCAATACAATCAATCATCATCCCATACATCATATCCAAACCCATCATTCATCTTAGGAAGCCTAGAAACAGTGCTTTAATCTGACACAGGGATTAACAGTTGCTCGCACACCTGAGTTGCTTACTTTTGCTAAGACCACACCACAACAAACGTTATTATAGCCCATAACAACCCACTCTAGCACTATGTAACGGCGCAGGCAAGACAATGGGTCCGAATGCGGTATGAATCCACTCAGAGGCATATGGGAGTGCGTGGGGACTCAGAGACCTGGTAATACCAATGACACCTATAGGCCTTGTACGTAGGATATCAGAAAACTACCGAGCTAGCTACGGGGGCGAGGTGCGACTAAATACATGAGGGAATAGGGGTAACAGCAGGGGTCGGGGCCAGGTCAAGGTCAGGGCTGATACAAGAGCCTTCTAGAGGTTCTAAGCAACTTAAGATAGAACAATTTATAAAGATTGTTACACACTATAAAGTATAGTACAGCCTAGAATATTATTTAGATACTACTTCTACTTCTTACTTACACATTTGCGTGTTATGCCTAGTCTAATTACACTATCTGCAGCGCCTTACTAATTTCTAGATAACTATTAAATAGGCTTTATACTAGCTAGCATTTATAATTAGCAAGTACGTGCAAGGCAAAGAGGGCTGCACAGTGTACACATTGCCTAGGAGGGGTAGTAGGTAACTAGTGTTAATTATTCTTCTTCTAAGTCTATGTAAAGGAAAGGAATATTTATCTGTTTATGTGTACAACTTGTAACAGCGCAGGCAAGATAATAGGTCTAAATGCAGTAGGAATCTACTTAGAGGCATATTGTAACAGCGCAGGCAAGATAATAGGTCTAAATGCAGTAGGAGTCCACTTAGAGGCATATAGGAGTGCGTCGGGACTCTAAACCTAGAAATGCTATTAACACCTATAGGCCTTGTATAAAAGAATATTAGAAAACTACTAAGCTAGCTACAAAGGTAAGGTGCAACTAAATACATAAGGGAATAAAAGTAACTGCAGGGGACTAGGTTAAGTTATAGTTAGGGCTAATACAGGGACCCTTTAGATAGAATCTAAGCAACCTAAGATAGAATAATTTATAGCATTATTACATATATAGGAGTGCGTAAGGACTTTAAACCTAGGAATGCTATTAACACCTATAGGCCTTATATAAAAGGATATTAGAAAACTACTAAGCTAGCTATAAAGGCAAGGTGCAACTAAATACATAAAGAAATAAAAGTACAGCAGAGGTTAAGGCTAGGTTAAGGTTAGGGCTAATACAGGGGCCTTCTAAGCTATTTAAGATAGAATAATTTATAAG
>NW_022985234.1:134262-147831 GCF_010093535.1 Lindgomyces ingoldianus | reverse complement strand
TATATTTTTAGCTATATTAGTATGTTAAGGATTAGCATTAGCTATATTAGTGTGTTAGAGATTAGCATTAGCTATGCTTAGTTACAGGCTATAATTAGTTACATGCTATAGTTAAGTATTGTTATTATATGTCTATTACCTATCTAATACTAATTTGCTAAGCATTATGCTACAACTATATAACAGCGTAGGCAAGACAATAGGTCTAAATGCAGTAGGAATCTAGTTAGAGGCATATAGAAGTGCGTAGGGACTTAGAACCTAGAAATGCTATTAACACTTATAGGCCTTATATAAAAAATATTAGAAAACTACTAAGCTAGCTAAAAAAAAAAAGTGCAACTAAATACTTAAAATAAAATAAAAGTAACTATAAAAAATAAAGTTAAGTTATAGTTAAAGCTAATATAAAAACTTATTAGATAAGTTTTAAGCAACTTAAGATAAAATAATTTATAAAAATTATTATAAACTATTCTTTAACCTAAATAACTTACTATAAAGATAGAATAGTAAGTAGCATAAATAGCACTAAAAGTAAGCTTTTAAAAAAAGATAGAAGTGTATTATAAGAGAGACAAATTACTACTAAGCCTTACTTGTTAGGATTTATGCTTATATACAAAGTACAGGTTATGTGACCTCTAAACAGGTTAGAGGAGGCCATACTAGCCCGCTCTAGGACATCCGGCCTTACGCCTACCTTAATGTGCTAACTATTGCTCTAAGCAAGCTTTGCTTTTACAGATCATTTATGAACTGTTGTAGTATTTTACTAATATAGCCTATATTATGCTTAGCATGTAAAGAATTAGCTATATTAGCTATAGCTGCTAGCTAGAGGGGAAATCCTTGCACATCTAGCTTAAGTATGTGCTAAATAATTACTTACTTTTTATTATTATCTAGCTTTTATAAGTTAGCTATATAATTAGCTTAGAAAGGTTGTCTAGCGCGTTAGTTACTTCTTATTTTTTAAAAAACTCTATAGATAGCTGCAGCATGTTACTTAAAAAGTGTTACATCTTATTTAAAAGCCTAAAGTGTAAGCTACATCTAACATTTCTTTAACATATCTAAGTAGTGTTATTAGAAATACATTAGTATAGAAAGAGTAGTGTAGTAGGGTTTTAGCAAAAGTAAGCAACTTAGGTGTGTAAGCAACTCGCCTATAAAGTACGTTAGGTGTCTTTACACTTTTAACATTTGCTGTAGTAGAATTAGTAGGCAAGCTTTTTTATAAGTATACCTATTATTAGTTGTTGTAAAGAGAACCTATTTTCTTTTTATTTTACATTTTTAACATAGTTTATAACTTATGTTAAATTACGCTATCTTTTAAAAACAGCAGCTTATTTAATTACTTAGAGAACTCTATAGTTATTCTACACTTCTACTTTCTAGTAATTCTTAGAATAGTTTAGTAGTTTATAGTTAGCTCTACATCTCTAGTAGAGTTGTTTATTAAGTCTATTATAGATTTCTTCTAACATTAGCTCTTATTTTATGTTTATAACCTTTATAGCTAGTTGTTTATTTTTATTCTTTAGGTTCTTAGAGTTTAGACATTTCTAATAGAAGTAGCCTACTTTTTTATAGTTTAGATAGGCTTTTTTTTAAGCTATCTTTTTCTTTTTTGCTTAGAGGTAGTCTGTTACTTTTAAAAGAACTCTTACTCTTTTTCTTAGAGGTACTATGTGTGTGTTTTATGTAACTAAAGTCTATTAGCTTTTTATTATATTAAGAGGCCTTTTTTTTAGAGTGTTTATACTAACTTTTATGTTATTACACTTGTTTTTTTTTCCTTTAATATTTTATATGTCTTATGTTATAAGTTATTACTTAGTTAATAAATTTTTTAAAAGTCTTTAGTTTTTTATTATATATAAATTTATTTTTAACTATGTTATTTAGTCTGTTATAAAATATTCTACTTGTAGCTCCTTAGTCTATCTATCTACAGATAGCTAGCTGTTTGCAGAAGTAAGCTGTGTAGTGTTAGACTATTTCTGTTCTTTATTATAAAGAGTTTATTTTATTAACTGCTATTTTTTTAAATTTACTAGTCTATAAATAGCAGTTAATGTCCGAATAGCAGTATTTAGATACGCAGTTAGGCGTCACGTGACATAGTCTTGTGTCACAGTTGTATGCACAGACAGATAAATACCCTTTCCTTCGCACAGACTTAGAACAAGAAGAATCAACACTAGTTACCTGCAACCCCCCCCTGCGCGATGTGTACACTGTGCAAACCTGTTAGCTTTGCATAGCTAGCGTAGAGTCTATTTAACACTAATTAGTAGTTTAAATGCTGTAAGATAGAAAGCTCTTCTTATACTTTTTTATTTAAAAGATTATATATAAAAGGAATTCTTTTCCTTACTAATTTAACTATAAATTAATAAGAGTAAAGATAGAGTTTAATTTACATGTAAGTAGCTATAAATCTTTATTTAGTTACTTAATAAAGAGTAGGAAACCTGTCTGTACAATACTATTTAGAGGTATTATATAAATAGTAGTGCTTGTTTAACACTAGGAGGTCTGTTTTGTCTTTTTGCAGAAGGCTGTTTAGAGGTAGCGTATAACAAGAGGTAAGACAGCGCACAACAACGCATAATTAACTACTATAAAGTAATAAGCAACGCTAGCTTTATCCATAACTAGCTAACATAACATATTAACATATAACTAATATATACTTTTTATAGGCATCTTAACAAAGACCTTAGTAAAGTAGATAAATATTAAAAATTAAGTGTGAAGCTATGTAAGGCACTAGAGACATGAGGAACTGGATTGTATTGCTAAAGAAGGGCAACTACGGGTTTATATAGTACTAGATGAACCCATCATGTGACTTAAGGCCACTAATAGCTCTAGGCTGCAGCAGGTGGCATTGCTAGGCAGCAGTACGCTAAAGGAGTGTTGGTGGCTAGCGCATGGAGAGCTCCGTAACTGCAAACATCAGGCTATCTAAGCCTAATTAATTCGAAGCAGTAAGGAACTTTAGTTGTTTTAGTAAAAAAATAAAAGGCTTTAGTCTTTAATTAATGTACCTATTTATAATTTTAGTTTAGCTATCTATTTTTTTATAGTAAGTAGTAGAGAGCTTAACTTTTACACCTAAAATTTAATAGAACTTAGACTAGAAACTAAATATAAACTAAAGTTCTTAATTAAAAATAATAGTTTTAAGTGTGTAGCTAAAATAGTACACTTATTAAATAAATAAGGCAGCTATTTTCTAGGCGTTAATTATTTTATAGCAGGGGATAAAAATAGCTTATTTTAATAGGCAATTAATTATAACTATAATTTAATTATATCTAGACTTGTCTTTAGAAAACTCCTTAAAGTTAATGCACAGGTGCTGCATTAGTTAAGCAGGAATTAGCAGGGGGTAGATAAAGCCTAAGGTTTAGGTCTATTTTAGATAAGCTGTGATGACAAGCACTGTCTCTACTACTGTATAGAGCTGGGGAAGCAAGGCAGAGTAGGTCGGCTCTATTTCAGCTACACTAAGATAAAGAGGAGAAAGGGAGCTTTAAGGGCAGCTCTGCAGAAGAAGTGCTTACAGCGCTAAGGCGCTAGCAAGGACGCTAGCGCTAAGCAAACTAATAGCGTTGCGCTAGTCGCACCCTCTATATCCTAATTAGCTGCACAGGCAGCTTGTTATGTAAAGCGCGACAGAGCTCTCTGCGTAGGACTGTCACATCACCCCCTTCTAAGGCAGTCTTGTCCCTAAGACTAGGTAGTTTAGCGCTTTTATGTTAGTCTTTAAACTAGTTAAGACCTTAGCGTAGGTTAATTATTAACTTTTACAAGTTCTATATTCTTACCTTTTTTATACACTTGCAACTAGGCGTCTAGTCGCGCTAGCAGACCAGGCTTAGTAGGATATGCTTAGTGGAAGTCCCTTACCTTATGCAGAGCTCTAAGGAATCTGTCAGCATTATACCAGGTAGGGTCAGGATCATAGCCTACCCATGAGGCTTAGTATTAGAGACGCCCGCGGTAGACGCAACTATCTAGGATGTCCTAAACCTGCTACTTAGGGTAACTGTTAACTTTAATTAGCTCCTCTAAAGGCTTAACCTAATCTAGCAGCGTTGTAGGTGCTGCCTGCTGTAGGCAGTCTGCGTAGAAGACGTTATGCATCCTTATGTATAAAGGGAGCTTAAGCTAGTACAAATAACCTCTTATGCCTATAATTAAATAGGGCCTGTACATCTGCTAGTTAAGCTTCTAGCTAGAGCGCCCTATAGTAAAGCCTTTAGGGGTTATGTATACCTTGTTGCCTACTATAAAGTTAGGCTTACGCTGCTTTTTATTTACCTAAGCTGCTTACTACTTTTAGGCTTAAGTAATACTCTTTCTTATAATCTTAATTACTTATTATACAGTGTTGTAGTAGAGCTTAGCATAGCTCTAAGCCTTTTTATGTAAAATCTGCTCTAGCGCAGTTAGTAAGCGTCTTGTACGTGCCTCCTAGTCCTAGTAGTGTGTTAGACAATAGCTAAACTTAATTTTAAACAGTAATAACCCTGTTGTCTTGTGCAGTAGAGATGCTTAAGCCTAGTCTATATAGGGCAGCAGGTCTAACTAGTTGTCTTAGAAGTAATTAATAAATAGACGCAGTTACTAGTTAATATACTAATTTAGCACCTCTATGTTGCTGTTAGTCTAGGGATAGTAAGGTGTAGAGAGCTTTTATTTAACACTAGTAAGGCAGCAAAGCTTATCTATAAATGCAGAGGTAAACTATAGTCTATAGTTAAAGATAATTAATTAAGGGGGTCTGTAGACGCGCTAGATATGGCAATAGTATAGGTCCGCAGCCCCTACAGCAGTAATAGTCTTATAGCACAGCAGTAAGAAGCAGCGCTTGCTTAGATAGTCTACTATAATAAACACATTATTATAGCTAGCTTAATTAGGTAGGAATAACTTAAAATTTATAAAGATGTTTTACTATACTTACTTAGGTATTAGTAGTAGCTTAAAGAGCCCTAGGGTTTTATCTTAAAGAATATAGCTCTACTAATAAGCCTTATAAGCGCTAATGTAAGTCTTAACATCTTAGCTTATGCTTAGCTAGTAGTACTACTTGCGCAGCAGCTTAGTTATTTTCCTAGTTCTAGGATGTGCAGTAAGTTGCGTTGCGTAAACAGCGCAGATAAGGTAGGTCCTTAGGAACTAAGCAGCTAGAACTATAAGCTTCCCTTTCTTTAGTAGTAGGCCCTTAGTGTTAATCTTTTATTATAAGCTAGAATCCTGCGCTTTATTATAGCAGTATTATAGGCTCTTATAATTCTAATTAGCATCTAGGATCTAATTAATAAGCTTGTACAGTTAATTTATTAGTAGCAGCTTTATAAGCTTCTTATTTAGCAAAGAGGTGCTTTATAGAGTAGCGCGTAATTAAGTAACAAGACTAACGCTAATCTACTTTTAGCTTAAGAAAAAGCATGTATAAGCAGCTTTGTCTTTTTCTTTCTATGTTTTAAGCTCCTTCTGCTTCTTTAACAGCGCGTCCACAACAACATTAGCAGTGCCTAGGCAGTAGGTTAGCGTAAGGTTAAAGTTTACTATTAGCATAGCCTATTATATTTAGTAAAGAGTAAGCTTACGCTTAACAGCAAAGTACTTAAGAGCTTAGTAGTTAGTAATTGCTATAAATAGCTTATCTTATTATAGGCTTATTAGCTGCGCTTACTACTTTTATAGGCCTTAGACAACTATAAGCATCTTTTTATTATATATGTTATAGTTTATCTGCAGCAGGCTTATAGTCTTAGAGTAGAACGCTACAGAGCGCTAGATGCTGTTGTCCTATAGCTGTAATAGTACTCCTGTAACAACTCTGTTGCTTACATTAGTCTCTATACACGTTTTATAATCTAGTAAGTAGTGCGTAAGGATGTTATCTAACAGCATAAAGTTTTTAGCGCGCTTAAATATAGCTAACTTATGCTCTCTTAAAGGATGCTAGGCGCCACGCTTAAGCAGCTTTGTAAGCAGCTGTACAATGCAACTATAGTCCTTAAAGAAGGCGCAGTAGAAGTTGCAGAACCCTAGGAACAACTGCAGGCTCTTAATTAAGGTTAGTATAGGCTAGTCTTAGACAGCAGCTACCTTAGCAGAGTCCTTATAGATTCTGTTTATACTAATAATAAAACCTAGAAATTTTATTTTAGTAACTATAAATTTACTTTTTTTAAAGTTAATCTGTAGGCTAGTGTCTTATAGATAATGTAGGACCTTAGTAACATGTGCCTTATACTGTAAAGAGTTGTCTAAGTAGATTAAGATGTTGTTAAAGTAGGCTATATAAAAGTTATTAAGCAGGCTGTGTAGAACTTAATTAATATATTACTAGAAAGTTACAGAGCTATTATAAAGTCTAAAAGGCAGCACATAATACTTATAGTTACTATAGCATATTTAAAAGGTAGTTAGGTCCTTAACCTCTTTAGTAAGCTAGATGTAATAGAACACCTATTATATATTAAGCTTAGTAAAGACCTTAGCTATAGCTAGCTGTGTAAGCGTTTTCTAGATTAAGGGTATTAAGTAAGTGTCCTTCTTTATAATTATGTTAAGCTTATAATAGTCTATGTAGAACCTTTACTCTCTTCCTAGCTTCTTAGTAAACAAGACTAGAGAAGCGTAGCTAGCGTTGCTGTGCGTGATAAATCTGCGTCGCAGGTGGTCATCTAGATAGTCCTTAACTAGCCTAAGCTGCTCTAGAGACATGCTGTATAGCAGGCTGCTTAATAAAGTGTTCTCTGCTATTAGCTTAATATTATAGTTAACGCTAGGTTAGTGCAGCAGCAGTTTGTCTAAGTCTCTTTTTAAGAAGTAAGCTAGCGTAGCTCTAGCGTACGCAAGGGATAGTAACTTCTTAAGCATTAGCTGTTAAAGCTTATTCTTAGGATTAACTATTATAGGTGCTTAGCAGTCCTTAATTAGTTAATTAACTTTATAAACACTAATATGTCTAATTACAATATCTCTACGCCTTACGTGCAGTATAAATGTAGCAGCGTTAATTATGTTTACCTCTAGCTCTACCTTAGCAAGTGCTTTTCTAGATATAGCTAGTTAACGTTAGCGCGCTTAATTAGCACTAGGAGGTATTAGTTAAGGATTAAGTTACTTCTTTATTTTTCTTAAGTTCTACTGCTAATTATGCTTCTAAGTTAATTAAAGTTAGTATTAATTAATTTTTAATATCTTTATAAACCTATTTTGTTAGTTAGTGTCTGCTTAATAAGATTAGTTAATCTGTAGAGACACACTACATATAAAGACAATAATATTGCGCTTATAGTTCTATGTTTAATTATTGTCTAGCTACTAAATTAATTATTCCTTATAGTTAATCTAGACGCTAGCCTTTTTAAAGACTTTATAGCCTATAATTAAGTTATAACAGCCTATGTTATAAGAGATAAAGAGTATAGGCAGCTAGTAGCTATTAATTACTAGATCTATATAGAAGTACTTGTCTACCTATCTATTTAGTTAATTATTATATCCTATAATAAGAATAGACTTAATGCTAAGCATCTTAGGCTGTAGGTGCTTCTAGATTGTCTGCAGGTGTTGTAGGTAAATTAGATTGTAGCTGCTAGCCTCTGTGTTAATAAGACTATTTAAGCGTATAGTAATCCCTCTAGTAGAGACGCAGCAGAGCAGCATAAAAGGCTTACTGCTAAATAGCAGCTTATATAGCTTCTGTGCTAGCGCTCTGTCTGTTAACTCTAGAGAGAAAACTTTCTCTAGAGTAAGTCTTCTTCTAATTTACTGTTCTTGCTAAAGCTTACAGCGTCTAGCTTCTGCGCTGCTTCTATAGCCTTACTTTTAGCGTAGGCGTAAGGGCAGTTGCAACTTATATGTCCTAGCTAATAGCATAAGTAGCAGGTTATAGCATCCTTTGTTAAAGCTGCCTATGCTTAGGGTGTTGCTAAAGTTATTAAAGCAGCAGCAGTAGCAGCAGGTTAAAGAATGTTCTAACACATAAGCTTCTTTTAACCTCTCTGCGCACGTTGCGCGCTTAACTCTGTAGTAGACCTCTGTAGTAAGAAAAATATCTAGCAGGCTTACTCTATGTAATTAAAGAAGCTAACTGTTAGGTTATTATAGTAAGTCTTTATATATACTTAAAGCTAACTTAATAAGGTGTTATAAATCTTATCTTTTTACTACTTAAGCAGCAGCTTAGCTTTATTTATAAGGCACATAAACTAGGCCTTAAAGTCTTTAAAATTCTAAAATAGCTTTATTTTAAGCTAGTAAAGCTTAGTCTTAGCTTTTATTTACTAGTTAGTATTTTTAAAGTTTCTTTTTAGAAAGCTTATAATATTCTTAGTTATTACTAGCTTACTTTACTACTTTTAAGCTTTAAAGTAAAGAACTAGTTAACTTAGCACTTAACTACCTACTTTACTCTTAGTATAGTGTACTTAAGTGTTTTTCTTCTTTATAGGGTTACTATCTGCAGGTACAAAATAGTCTACGTTATAAAGTAGCTTACCTATTAGAAGGTCTTTCTAGTAGTTAAATTTAACATTATCCTTGCCTATAAACCTAGGCAGATCCTCTGCTTTAGCTAACAGTTTTAGCCTAGCTCCCTAGCTTATAGTACTAATATAAAAGAGGTTAAGCGTCTTTAGCGTAGCTAAGTTAAATTACAGTTGCTTTCTTAGTGTAGTTAGCATAAGTGTGCCCTTTAGCGCTTAATAAGCTCTATCTAAAAGAAATAATTAGTTATACGCTAGTATAGCAGCAGCTTTAAGTCTTTTAACTTTATCTTTATAATTAGCTAGGCATTTAAAAGTTTTATTTAGTAAGCTTTAGAGCTTTTATAGCTTTTTACTAACTTTTGCTTACTTAGCTTCTGCTATGTTAACTGCTTTAGTAAAAGTATTAGTGTAGTCTTAATAAGCTTGCACTTTTAATAACTACTGTAGCAGCTTATTTACTATAACTGCGTAATCTGCAGCTATAAGGTTTAGTAGGTCTAGGTAGAGGCTAATTAAATTATAATTAGTAGTACTCTAGGTAATAGCCTTTGTCTAAAACAATAGTGCTTTTCTAGCTTACTAAGCGCGCGCGCGCGCAGTCTTAATAGCGTAGTCCTTCTTAAACACATTATTAGTGTAGAACTAGGCCTAGCATAGCAGCGTCCTTAGTTTAGGCGTATAGGCGTTACTAGTAGGCTAGGCAGTAGAATTAATATGCATTTTAATCTTTAACAGCTTCTCTATTCTAGTGCTTTTAGCTCCTTCCCTCTACTCTAGGGTCTGGCGGTCCGCAGAGGTATAGTGTAGTGTGAGCCCCGGGTCCGGTGACGGTGGGGCTGATAGTCAATTAGTGGTGGGTTTGTACGTGGGTTTGTACAGAGCCTGCGGCTCTCTTCGCGTTGTTGCGGTGGTAGTTAGTACAGTAGGCCCCCCCCTACAGTTAATTTAAACTAGAGCAGCAGCGCTCCTAGCTTAGAGCTTCTTAATAAAGTGTAATAATCTAATTATTACTTAGTGTTACTTTTACAGTTGCCTAGCCTAACTAGGGCTTTAAGGCAGATAGCTATTGTTAACAAACTAAGGCTTAGCCTAGTTATACTAGCAGATCTGTCTAAGTAAGAGTTAGTTAGCAGATTAAGCTTTTAGAGCTAACTGCACAGTAGACTTAGATATTATGTTGCTGTCCTTTAGCTAAATAAGATAATTTTAGTGTAATGTAATAATAAGCACTGTCTCTACTACTATATAAAGCTAGGGAAGTAAGGCAGAGTAGGTTAGCTCTATTTTAGCTACACTAAGATAGAGAGGAGAAAGGGAGCTTTAAGGGCAGCTCTGCAAAAGAAGTGCTTGCAGCGCTAAGGCGCTAGCAAGGACGCTAGCGCTAAGCAAACTAATAGCGTTGCGCTAGTCGCACCCCCTATATCCTGATTGGCTGCACGGGCAGCTCGTCATGTGAAGCGCGACAGAGCTCTCTGCGTAGGACCGTCACATAAGCCTTATAATAGAGGAGGTAATTCTATATGTGTTGAATAGGCTCTAACAGCTAGCTGCTTATAGTATAAGCGCTTAAGTAGCAAGAGTAAGAGTGGTGTACAGTGTGCACAGCGTACAAGGTAGGTAAAGTAAGGGCAACATGTTTCTAGTTCTATTGCTTTTATCTTTCCTTTATATAAAAGAAAAAGAGAATATCTAAATATTTACGCACAAAGGTTTACACATAAGTATTATGTAACATAAATATGTAATCCTACTTGTGCACAATAGCTTATATCTAAACTATAACACTATTACTGTGTACAGACACTAGTAACTTTTTCTTTTATCTAAAAGTTTGCCTTCTGTACATGTTACCTCCCTTCTATCTGTGTAGGTCTATCTAATTATGTTCTGCCTATACTCTACCCTATTTATTAGGACTTGCCCTAGTAATGCTGTGCGTTAGAATAGGCTAGTTGTGCTATGTAAATAGCTTTTCTTTTTTTTATCCTTTACTTTCTAAGCTCTGCTATATAATCTCTTAGCTCTTTTCTTTTTTTATACAGTGCTAGCAGTAATAGATCTTTATAATAAAAGAGATAAGTATGTATAATATAAAAAGAAATAAAAAGAAATAAGCCTTATATAAAGGCGTTGTTAGTCTAGTTAGTCTAGGGCATCTTTGCGCACAGAATTTAGCTAGTCTATAGATGCTTCTATTTAAACAGAGAGGTGGTTAGTTAGGACTAATAATTAAAAAGCCTAATTTAGTGTTTTTATTATATATGCATTTACTAAGTTATTTTTACTATTAACTAATCTACTTTATTTTAGTAATTTTTTTTATATAATTTATAGAGTAACATAATGTTAATTATAAGTTACTTTTTACTAGTAGTGCCTAGCTTAACTAGGTAATTATATAAAAACCTTAAATCTATATAAATTACTACTAAGATTAGTAGTAGTTCAAGTGTTTATATAATGTACTATAAAGTTATAACGTACCTAACGGGTTGGCCGGCCACACAGGTTGGCCGGCCACTTTTGCCAAGCCCCCACTAAAACCACCCTATTCTCTCGCAAAACAGCCCACTTTAGCCCTGTATAGAGTAATACAACATAAGATATTATTTAGAGTCTACTTTTACTACTTGCTTATATGTATATAAGTTATGCCTAGTCTAATTACACTGCTTGCATTACCTTTAACTTAGCTTACCTTTTTTAGCGCGCACTTGCGTCTTTAGCTTTTTCCTATTACTACGCGCTTTAAACTCCTTTAGAGCAGTTAGACAAGCTCTATCCTTAACTATTAAGGTTCTTTCTGCCTAAATTTACTTCCTTTTATGCAATCTATGTTATGTGGCAGCCTTATTTACTGCTTAAAGCTCTGTAATCTTATAGCCCACCTTATTATGTTAATCCTATAGATAACTGTTGTCTACTCTCTATTACCTTGCTATATTACCTTTAGCTGTCCTTATCTCTCTAAAGCTGTAACAACTGCTCTAGTTAATATCTAGCCTATTATAAAGCCTAACTTGTTAAAGTTATACCTGTCTTTATCCTAGATACTGTACTTAGCTTTTATGTTAGCTACTAGGCAAAACTAGCCCTAGATAACCTCTAGATCCTTACAAAGCGCTCTCTTATAATTATACTTATAATTAAACTTTATTATAAACTTAGAGCAGTGCTTAACCCACATACTAGTCTAGTTTAAGCTAACCTGGCCTAGATTGCGCTCTGCAGGCAAGGAATTAGCTATATTAGCTACAGCTGCAAGCCTAGGAGGAAATCTGCGTGTAATAAGCTTAAGTATGTACTTAACAACTACCTTCTTTTTAAGCTTTGTTAGATTCCTTAATTTAGGCTAGCATTCTGCTTGTAAAGGCTGTCCAGCGCGTTAATTGCTTAGTGTTATGTAAGAGACATTATAGATAGCTGCAGCGTGTTGCAAGGGGAGTTTTAAGTCTTATTTAAGAGCCTAAAAAGCAAGCTGTATCTAACATTCTTTAGAAGATTTAATCTAGTGTTGTTGTTAAGGCATTATGTAGATAGGTAGAGTTTGGTGGGGGCTTGGCAAAAGTGGCCGGCCAACCCGTGTGGCCGGCCAACCCGTTAGGTACGTTACTAAAAGTAATTACATTATTAAACTCTTTAACTATTCTATATAGTTTACTAGTAAGGACACTCCTAGTTACTTTTTTACACTTAGTCGAATTTTAGTGTATAATGTTACTTAGTATTTTAAAGTAGTTACTTTACTCTATATAGTTCTTATTACTTAATATAATTAAAAATTCTAGCTATAAGCTAAAGTTTTTATTATTAGTAAATAATTTATTTATAAAAATAAACAGCTTTACACTATTAAGCTATAATAGTAGAAAGGTAAAACTACACTTACTATTATCTATCTACTATTAGATTTATGTATTAAGTGTGTTAATATTATTATGTAAAAGGTCTATAGTTTATGTAGTAATAAATAAGCTAAATGCTACCTCTAGTTAACATATAAATATAATGTATACTTTTTTTATATATTACTTAATATATTATTATGCAGCATCTTTATTCTTTAAGTTAATTATATAAAAGTAGCTTACATATCTTTTTTAAGTAAAGACTACTAACGTACTTTATAGGCAAGTTGCTTACACACCTAAGTTGCTTACTTTTGCTAAGACCCTACTCTAACAAACTCTATTATAGCCTATAACAACCCGCTCTAGCACTATATAGTATAGTACAGCCTAGAATATTATTTAGATACTACTTCTACTTCTTACTTACATGTTTGCGTGTTATGCCTAGTCTAATTGCACTATCTGCAGCGCCTTTAGGATAGCTTACCTACTTTAGCTTACACCTGCTTTTTTACCTTTTTTCTATTACTACGCGCTTTAAACTTTTTTAAAGCTATTAAGCGTAGGCCTTTTTAAATTATTAAGGTCTTTTTTACTTTAATTTACTTTTTTTTATATAATTTATATTATGTAGTAGCTTTATTAGCTGCTTAAAGCTTAGTAATTTTCTATTATACTAACACTAGCTTATATATAATTATTACTGCCCTCTTTAAGACCTTTTTAAACACTTTAACTATAGAAGTTTGTAAATTATTTATATGCTTTTAAATTCTTATTTTTATAAGCATTAATTATAACGTAAGTTCTAGAGTATTACTTAGGGTTTACAACTGCTAAGGCTTATTATTAGCAGAGCTTGCTCTGCTTATTATATTCGGGTTTGCAGAAACGAAAAGTTGAGCAGAATCTCCTCTTTTAGACGCGCTAGTTAGTCAGAATTTCTTCAGATAAACCCCAGTAACGCTGTTTCTCTGTCACCTTATGTGTTTCTTATATTCTTTTTTAAAAAAAATGTATACCTAATGTAAGTGCACCTTTATGCTAATTTGCATGCAGTTTGCTCCAGCATGCGTTGTGTAAAACATGTTTAAATTATAGTTAGTTGCGTCTGTTCCACCTCTCTAGCCACATCGGTGTGTCGGGGATTGGCATCAGCCACATTGGTGTGTTGGGATTGGCAT
>NW_022985234.1:122007-134252 GCF_010093535.1 Lindgomyces ingoldianus | reverse complement strand
ATTGGCATCAGCCGCATCGGTGTGTCGGGGATTGGCATCAGCCGCATCGGTGTGTCGGGGATTGGCATCAGCCGCATCAGTGTGTTTGTCAGATATGCGCACCTACTGTCAAGACAGGAGGAACGCTGGACGAAAGCTGCTACATAGTACGAGCAATAAGCTCGAACAGTATGTTGCTGCAAATTGCAGCATTTTGCAACATTTTGCAGCATGTTGCAGCATTTTGCAACAAATTGCAGCATGTTGCAGCAAATTGCAGCATTTTGCAACAAATTGCAGCATGTTGCAGCAAATTGCAGCATGTTGCAAGCTGGTCGCGCATAGGGCTAGTGCGCGGGGGACTCGGACCGGAAAAACAAAAGCCGAGCAACACAAGCAGAGCAGAAAAAGGATTGAATAATCAATACAATCAATCATCATCCTATACATTATATCTAAACCCATCATTCATCTTAGGAAGCCTAGAAACAGTGTTTTAATCTAACAGTGTTAGGGATTAGCAGTTGCTCACACACCTAAGTTGCTTACTTTTGCTATGACCACACTATAATCAACTTTATTATAGCCTATAACAACCTGCTCTAGCACTATAGAGTAGAGTACAGCTTAGAATATTATTTAGATACTACTTCTACTTCTTGCTTACACGTTTGCACGTTATGCCTAGTCTAATTGCACTGTCTGCAGCGCCTTTAGGATTGCTTACTTACTTTAGCTTACACTTGCTTCTTTACCTTCTTCCTGTTACTGCGCGCTTTAACCTCCTTTAGAGCTGTTAAGCGCAGGCCTTTTTAAATGTAGCTGCCTTATTATCTGCTTAAAGCTTAGTAATTTTCTATTACGCTAATACTAGCTTATGTATAGTTATTGCTGCCCTTTTTAAGGCTTTTTTTCTAGAGACATTACCCCTCTATAACCCTTTCTATATGTAGAGCTACTTGTAACACAACTAATATCTACTAGAGATTGCTGCCTGCTGCTGTAATCTACTGTAGTTTGCTGCAATTTGCTATAGTTTGCTGTAATTTACTATAGTTTGCCGCAATTTGCTGTAGTTTACTGCAATTTGCTGTAGTTTGCTGCAATTTGCTGTAGTTTGCTACAATTTGCTGTAGTTTACTTTATGCATCTCTTAACACTAGTAGGCAATCTCTTACTAACACCTCTAGTCATTAGCCTATTATATTTAAACAGTAGTTAAAGAAGCTAAACTAGCAGTTGTGTAAGTAAAACAGCTTATTAAGGTATTACATGTACTACATTAATCTTTGCAGCGATAGAGAGGCAGAGGCAGAGGCAACAGCAGCGCTAGAGCTTCCTAGCACTCTAAGAAATTCCTGCAGAGGTAATAAAATACATAAGCTAAGGCTCTATAACTAGAGCTTTAATGCTAAAATAATTAAATTAAAGATATTAGGTAGCAGTATTAGGCATAGTGTGGCAGTATTAGGCGGTGAAAGGAACAGGCGCAACATGTAACAAGGTAGGCACAGTTAACCACATAGCCTTCTCTCGCTTATAGAGGTTTAGACTAGACTAGAGACAACTGCTAGTGCTAGTGCTAGCCCTAGCATTATCTATATATATATTATACTATGCAAGAATACTTAGCTTAAGTATTCCTATACGTACCTTTTAGTATAGTAGGGAAAGTTGCATAGTATTAGCTTAGTAGGCAGGGCGTCTACCTTATTACACAACGCTAGAGACCGCAAGGTGTAAAGGGGAGGATGTAAGAGGTATTAAGCAGGAAACACAGGTTATAGAGAGGGAATGCAGGATAGGGGGGTAACAAGAGAGAGTAAACCTTAGAGTTAGAGGTAGAGGTACAGAGGCTAAGGAGTCTATATACCCTACGCTAAGCCCTTAGGGTACTTAGGGGTTAGATAGCTGTAACATAACTGTAATAAAAAAAACTATTATAAAAGCAGGAACACATTAAAAGCTAGAGCTAGCTATTATTTACATTTTTAGCTATATTAGTGTGTTAGTAATTAGTTACATGCTATAGTTAAATGTTGTTATTATACATCTATTACTTATCTAATACTACTTTGCTAAGCATTATGCTGTAACTATTCTTTAACCTAGATAACTTACTTTAATGCGCTAACTATTACTGTTGCGTAAGAAAAGCATAGGGACTTTGTGTTGCGCACATAGGCTTAGTGTCGCGCCTGTGTTTTAGATAAGCAGCCTAAGACACTTAGCGCCTAAGCTCTCTATATGCCTTTTATAGTTAATAGACTTGCTTTTTATTGCTCTCTAATTAGCAGTTGCGACAATTACTCTAAGCAAGCTTTGCTTTTACAGATTATTTATAAACTATTGTAGTATTTTATATAAGTAGTAGTAGTAATAAAGTGCGTAACTTTATATTAAGGCCTATTATAACTTATTATAGGTTAAAAGAAACTAATCTAGCGCCTTAAAACTTTTTTTAGATATTACTAAAAGTAATTATAGCATTATAAGCTACTTTAAAGCATAGTAGAAACTTTATTTTTATAATATAAGTAATCTAGTTACATATAAGGTTTTTAGCTTAGCGCTTATATACTTTCTTTAAAGAAGTAAAACAACCTACATTAAGTAGCTATAAAAAGTGTAATAAGTAAAAAAGCATATAAATATTAATAATTTTATTATCTTTATAGTATTACTAGAAACAAAGTAAGTTATAGCTCTTATAGCTGTTAATAACTAGCAAATAGTAGCTGCTAATAGTATGCTTCTTTATATGCGCGTTAAGGTGCTTTAACTAGTCTAGACTAAGCTAATTAGTAGTCTAGCTGCGCTTAGAAATTATAATAACTTAATCTTAAAGTAGATTTTTTTTCTTATACTAGTTTAAAAAGTAGTTGCTACTCTAGAAAATAATAAAAAGCAAAATAGCCTACTTTTTAGCATTAATGCCCTAGATAGCTGTTATCTACTCTTAGTTACCTAGCTAGACTGCTTTTAGCTGTCTGTATTTCTCTAAACCTGTAATAACTGCTCTAGTAGATATCTAGCCTATTATAAACCCTGTCTTATTAAAGTTATATATGTTGTTATTCTAGATACTATACTTAGCTTTAATATTCTTTATAAGGTTAAACTAGCTTTAAATTACTATAGAATTCTTATAAAAAGCTTTTTTATAGTTATACTTACACTTAAACTTTACTTTAAGCTCTAGGTAACACTTAATAAATGTATTAAGCTAGTTTATGCTAATATAGCTTATATTATGCTTAGCATATAAAAGATTAGCTATATTAGCTACAGCTGCTAGCTAGGGGGGAAATCCTTGCGCATTTAGCTTAAGTATGTGCTAAATAATTACCTGCTTCTTATTATTATCTAGCTTTTATAAGTTAGCTATATAATTAGCTTAGAAAGGTTGTCTAGCGCGTTAGTTACTTATTATTTTTTAAAAAACTTTATAGATAGCTGTAGCATGTTGCTTAAAAAGTGTTATGTTTTATTTAAAAGCCTAGAGTGTAAGCTGTATCTAATATTCCTTTAACACATCTAAGTAGTGTTGTTAGGAATGCATTAGTGTAAAAAGAGTAGTGTAGTAGAGTCTTAGCAAAAGTAAACAACTTAGGTGTGTAAGCAACTCGCCTATAAAGTACGTTATGTTATGTGTAAGTTTAATCTTTTTACTATTAAACTTAATAGGCTGCTTTTTTACTAGAATAGTCTTACTTTTTATATAAAACTTTGCTTTTTATAGTTCTTTTTTTTATGTAAAATTTCTTATTACAATACTTAAAGTGTTATTTATTTATAAGCTAGTAATACTAAAAATGTGCTCTTTTTTATTAGTAATTAAAAGGTAAAGGTTATATAAAAAATATGCATGCATAGCTTTTCTTTATAGTAGTTATAGTATGTCTTAAACTAATATAGTCCTAATTTAGCAGCTTTATATAAAAGTTGTACAACCTAGAGTATTATATTTAGTAGAAAGCTCTAGCACATCTCTTTTAGTAGCTTTGTGTACAGCGTGCGCATAAGCTTATTTATTAATTAGATGTATACTTATGTAATATTACATAGTTTAAAATGCATTTTATACATAGCTTTTAGGCTTACTTTTATAGCTAAAAGTAGTCTTTAGCTTATCCTCTAAATAGTTGGTAACTAAGTAAAGATTTTTTTTATCTAAGTAGCTAGTACACACTAGGCAAGATTTCTTATATAGTTAAGTTATTTTGCCTTTTACTTCTTATATAAAGTAAAAGTTAAAAATTTAACTTTTATGCCTTATTAAGTTATACACTATAACTTTAAAAGTGCTATTAGTTATTAAAGTGTTTATCTTTATATAGTCTAATTTCTTAAATAGTTTTTTAGGTGTAGTAATTATACTATCTATATAGAGCTTAATAAATAAGGCCTAATTATTCTTTTTCTTCTTAGTTAGAAATACCTTGTCTAGACTTTATGCAGGTTTCTTTTACTTTTTACTTTTTCTAGTATCTATATCTTTTCTTTGCACTAGTGCGGCATTGCTATTCTAAGGGGCTTAGTTTATAGTAGGCTCTAGTTCTACTTTTATAATATTTTTATAAAGTTATTTTTTTTTCTTTTCTGTAAAAAATCTTTTTATATAGAGGTTAGTTTATCTAGGTTATTTATTATAAGTAGGTTATTTTTCTTTTTTTTATAGTATAGTTTAACCTGCGTACATTAAAGCTTTAGTAGGCTATTTTTTCTTTTAATAATAATGTCTCTCTTTTTAATGCTCTTAATTTTATATAGGCTAGTCTAGCCTTTCTTCTTCCTTTATACTATAATCTCTAAGCTAAGAAGGAAGTTAAAAACTTTATATGTTATAAAGCTATTAGTTATAAGTGTTAATTATATAATTAATGTTTACTTTTATATAGTCTTTTTAAAGTATTTTTATTACTTGTTACATAGCGCTTACATATGTAATAATATTTAGTATTAGTAGAAAGTCTAAGCTAATTCTTAAGTATGCTCTAAAGACTAGTAGCGTCGGTACTAGACTGTGCAGGCTGGCTATGTTATTTAAAGCCTTAACTGCTATTTACAGGATAGCCTTATTATCTATATAGTTACTTAGCTTAGTCTTTAGAATGTTAAACGCTTGTTAGAGAAGTGTATGTGCGCCTAACCTTTTTAACTACCTAATATGCTTCTATAGGCATCTGCTTACATGTAGCTTCTATAATTTTTATATAAGCTTAAAAATTCTTTAAAGCAAAGTTTGTACTAAAGTTATGCATAATGTAGTCTAGAGGTTTTTAATAGGTGTTAATCTAGCATTTATATAGTGCATTCTAGGTATCTTATATAGACATAAATTTTAAGAATGTATCAGCCTAAAATAATGTGTTTATATTAATACTATATAAGACATTTTTATTATTAATTTATCTAACATTAATAATAACTTTATAGTTAAAGTAAGTGTTATTTTTAATTATAAACTTAAATTTTTATAAAGCCTAGTTATGTAATTAGTAGAGGTAGTAGAACTTTTTAATCTTTTCTAACACTACAGCATTAATGTTATAGCTAGCGCTAGTTAGCATCTTTTAGAGTTTCTTTATGCAGGGGTGTCTAAATTAGTAGTAAAGGCAGTAAAGTTTTAATTTAGTAAAGAAGGATATAAATTTTTCCTTACTAACATTAAAAAAAAGTGTTCTTATTTTTATATAATAAAAACAGTAGTTTTATTTTTATATATAATAACATTTAAAATATTATTAAAGTATGCCTTAAGTTAGTTAGCATTTGCTAGTAATAGTAAAAATAGTATTAAAGGTTTTAAAATGTAGTATATAACTAGACTAATTAGGTTCTAGATTTATATAGCACTAATTAATCCCTTTAGTGTCTAGCCTTTAAAGCTAATATTTATTTAGCTAAGTGTTTAATTAACTTTTATATATAAGTTCTTTTATATATACGCCTTAAGTTAGGACTTACTAACAGTAAAGATCTTTACTACGCTTATGTTTTATAGTTTGCCTTAGTATACTATATAGTATTAGTTGTTAAGAATAAACTACTTAGCATACTTTTTAGGTTTAATGCTATAGATGTCCTCTTCTATTACATAGTGTAGATAGGTAGTAAAAGTAAGGTAGTTAATAGCTTTTTTAGCATTTTTACTTTTTTATTTTATTTCTTTTACATTATGTAAATTATTTTTTTCCTTTAAGTAACTTTTACAGTCTTAGATGTACAAGGTAATAGCTTTACATAATAAAGTCTTATTATAAAAATTGTTATATAAGGCAATGTACTAGTTCTTTACTTATATATAGTTATTATAAGGGTAGTTTAATAACTAACATTTTTTCTTATAGTAGATAAAGCACTTCTTTGTCTATGTACAGTTGTCTCTAGATTATAGCCTAAACCTAGATAAAAATCTTCTACATTATTCTTTTTTGTGTAAAAGAAAGCTTCTCTCTTATTATATAGACTTTTATTGTACAGAGTTATATTAGCAGTTTATGTAGTATGCATTCGGCAGTTGCTAGAAGTATTAGTTTACCTTTTAGTCTATAGTAACTTAAAGTAATGCTTATAGGTTACTAAATAAAGCTTTATATAAGAGCTTAATAGTAAACATAGCATGTTCTAGTTCTAGTTATCCTTAATAAGCTTATATAATAGCAGTGTGCAGTAGAACATCTTTTTAGAATTCTGTTTCTAGTGCTTTTTATATAAGTGTAATGTTTGCAGTTACAGAGCTCTCTATGCGCTAGCCACTAACACTCCTTTAGCGTACTGCTGCCTAGCAATGCCACCTGCTGCAGCCTAGAGCTATTAGTGGCCTTAAGTCACATAATGGGTTCATCTAGTACTATATAAACCTGTAGTTGCCCTCCTTTAGCAATACAATCTAGTTCCTCATGTCTTTAGTGCTCTACATAGCTTCACATGTAAGCTTATTAATCATTATTTTAAAAACTTGATATAAGCTTTTATTAGAGTTCTTTTATTAGTATTATATAAAAGTTATTATTATCTAGTCTATCTAGTACTAGCTATAGTTTACATTAGTGTTAAAGTAACTACTTAAGGTGTTATACAAATGCTTCTAGTTATATCTAAAGCTTATGTTATACATATAGTACATATTTACACAACCTTTTAAGATATCTAGAAAGATGTCTATGTACTAAGTTTTCTAGATATTTAGCTATTAACATAAATTAATAAAATATTTTATTTTATTTATAACAATGTTATTTAATTAACTTATGTAGTTATTATTATTCTTTTATGCTTTTTAAAATTATATAATTTTATTTACTAAAAGTTTTTCTTTAGCAGTTTCTCTTTAGAGTAGAAGTTTATACAAGTTGTAATATAGTATAGATTATATAGGTGGTATTAGTAGTGCATACACTACTGCAGGCAGTAGTGTGTACAATTAAGGGTGTGGAGCAGGCGTTAGGTAGGGTGGCATGTATTGTTTGTACAGTAATTAGTGTAGTGCTAGCTAAAGTGTAAAAGCAGGTAATACTAGTATGTTTAGTGTTATTAGCAGCATTGTGTTTAGTCTGCTTCTATATAGAGCTTTATACAGTAATAAAAGTTATATAAAGCCTTTTTAGTGTAATTACTTTCTCTTATGCTATATTATATAGCTTTTAAGCTTAAGTACCTTTATTGCCTAGCTGTAGTGTAATTCTTTTATCCTTTAGCACTTATATAAGCTCTCTTTTAAACGCGTAGCTAAGTGCTAAAAAGTTTTATAGTGTTTATTTTTTAAAATCCTTTATATATAAACTTAGAAAAGTAGCGCCCTTCTAAGTTATTATATATAAATTAGTAATTATATAACTTATATATAATTAAGTTTATAAGCTTATTAAAGCTTTTAATATGTTAATCTTATTATTCTAGTACTCTAGGCTAGTCTTATTCTGTAGTGTTACCTCTAATATCTCTATGTCCTTTATAAGTTGTTTATATAATAGAAATTATTTCTTATTTTTCTTATTATTACATAAAGTTGTTAGTTACTAGTAGGATTTTATTATAATAGTATAGTTAATTACTTTTCTACTAAATCGCGCAGGTACTGCTGTTGTCTAGCTGCTAGGTTGTGCAGCTTTAATAGCTTTAGTGTGCGTCTTACACTATCTCCTTCTTACTTTGTATAGTAGCAGAGCTTGCTGTATAATGTAAAGGATTAATCTACTATCCTAAAGGATAGGTAACTAAATAAAGTACCTTATAAAGCATAAGTGCTCTATTATTACTCTTTCTAAGAGATAAGTAATAAAATAAAGTACTTTATAAAGTGTAAGTACTTTATTATTACTCTTGCTAATTTACAGTTAATTAAATTAACTACTAATTAGTGTTAAATAGGCTCTAATAGCTAGCTGCTTATAGTATAAGCGCTTAAGTAGTAAAAGTAAGAGTAGTGTATAGTGTGCACAGCGTACAAGGTAGGTAAGGTAAGGGCAACATCTTTCTAGTTCTATTACTCTTGTTTTTCCTCTATACAGAGGAAAAAGAGGATATCTAGATGTTTGCGCACAGAGGTTCGCGCACAAGCATCATGTGACATAGATACGTGATCCTGCTCGTGCGCGATAGCTTGTATCTAAACCGTGACGCTGCTGCTGCGTACAGACAATATGTATTATTTGCAAGTAGCCTCTATACCCTTCTAGTAGTACTTTTAGGCTAGTAACTAATAGGTCTTAGTAGCACTTAGGTGTGCTAAGAATACTTAGTTATAGACTTCTTAGATAATTTAGGTACATAGCAATAAGTCTACTAGCACACGTAAGCAGTTAGCATAGAGGAGTAGTCTATTTCTAATTTAATAATAGCAAGGTAGGAATTTTTACTTTTACATAAAAAAAGCTTTATTATTTTAGAGTAATATATTAATTAATTTTAAAGAATCTAAAGACATAAACTAGTTTAGTTTTTCTATAATATTTAGTAAGGTTGCTTAAGTTATTGTTTAAGTAATATAGTACTAGGCTAATTCCTTATTAATTTAAAAGTAGAGTTAGTGTAGTCTAAGTAGGACTTTTAACCTATTATTAGTTTAAGCTGCTCTTAGACTTTCTATGTCTTGTTTATAACAGCTAAGGATATCTGCCCTAGTGTTGTTCTTGCTAAAGGTGTACTTAATTTAAAAGTAATACTAAGCTAACTTTTTAGCCTAACAGACCTAGCAAGCATTAAGTACCTTTATTATTATAAAGTACTCTAATAAACAATAATTAGTATATACTAAGGTGCTTATTACTATAGATGTAAGCTTAGCTCTTTATTATTTAAACATAGTGTCGCGTATACTAAGAGCCTTGGCTGGGGCTTAGAGCCTATACTGAGAGCCTTGGCTGGGGCTCGGAGCCTGGGACTGGGGCTCAGAGCCTGGGACGCAGCTCGGGATCTGGAGATATTATGTTCCAAAGCTTAGTGTATATAAGGAGAGCCTTTAGCTCTCTTAGATAGCAGAGTCACTTTATCTAATCTTCTAAACAGCTACTGCCAGGCTATTTTATCCTCTACAGTTATAGGCCTAGCGCTTTAAGAACCTAGGATAATTCTCCCTGCGTAACTATAGCGCTAGCAAAAGCTGTTTAGAAGCTCTTTTATCTTTATTACCTCTAAAGCCTATGTTATAGCTAATTAAGATGCTTCTCTTTTAACAGGAGTATACTAGCTTAAGGACTACGCAAGCTAGCCTTTTTAGTTTATCTAGCTCTAGTTCTATGCTCTTAGCAAAAACCTATAGGATATAATTAATCTAGATAGACTAGACGCTCTAAATCCTATAGACAGCGTTTTAAATATGCCTATACTTAAAGTAATTACTGCTAAGAACCCTCTAAAAAAGGCTAATATATAGTACTAGAGTAATATTACTAAGTACTAAGCTTAATTAAGCAACTAGGCTTTCTGCGCAACATGTTTTTAGATAATTTAGAACTAGGTTAATGCAACTATTGCACTAAAGCTCCTAAAACCTATAATAATGCAGCTTATATTAAAGAACTAATCTACTTTATAGGCACTTATATAAGCCTTAAAATAAGAGCTAGCACTAATAGACATAAGCATAAAGAATCTTATATAAGTAAAGTATAAAGCTTACTTTACTAAGGTAAAGTATAGCACTATAACACTAAAAGTTTAGTACTAGTAATAGCACTTTCTATACACTAAGGTAAGAACCTACAAGATTCTTAACATAAAAGGCTAGCTTGCTGCACAAGACTTCCTAGACGCCCTAGCTCTAAAGCTTGCACTAGACTAGGCACGCTATATGCACTAGAGGGTTATAAAGGCTAGCGCACTTAGTAAGAAACCTTTAATAATTTTAAAAATTAGTAAAATCTTTTTAATAATGCTTTAGAAGTACTCTCTAGATATAAGTAACTAAGGCATAAGTATATTTACAACACTTAGTAGATAATTAAACAATAATTTAGCCTAATCTATTTTAGCCTAATTAGGCTACTTATGCTTATGTAGAGCTCTAAGGTAATTCTATTATTTATAGAAAGTAGTAAACTGTAGAGACTTTATATTAGTAGTTACTAGAAAGCTAAAAAAGCTTAGTAAAACTACACATTAGAAGATCTTTAAGAGGCTTAAGTAAGTGCAGTATAAAAAAGTAAAGGCTGTACTACTTAAAAAAGGCTATATAATTCTAGATAGAGCTTCCCCTACTTTAAAAGCTATTAAAGGATTAGATTAGCTAGCATTTTTAAAAAGTATTATTACTGCACTTATTAACTTAGCGCTTTTAGTAAAACTAGAAATACATATAACTATAGATTTTAACACTTACCTACTCTTTATAAGTATAATTCTAGATAATAAGAGTGCTATGTACTTAGTAAACAGTATAAAGCTACTTATACCTAAGTTATTTAAGAAAGCTTAAAGTTTATACATAGTAGAAGCTAGCACTTAGTTATTCCTAATCTAGGGAACAGGAACTAAAAAGCTTAGAGAAGTGTTAAATAAAGTATAAAAAGAATGCATAGAAGATCTTATGCTATAAAAAGTAGTTATAGTAAAAGAATTTTACATTAATATTATTTTAAAAGCTTATTTAAGAGAAAAAAGACTATAGTATTTAAAACTTAACTATACACTACATATAGGCACACTAGAAAAAAATAAAGTACTTATAACACTCTACTAAGAACATAACTTTATGTTTATTAAATATAAAGCTATCTTTTTTTACTTACTAGTGTAGAGTGTGCTTTTAAATTACTAACACTTATAAACTATATTTTTATACTTAGACTTAGAAGAGCTCTAGCATGCATGCGCAGAACACCTAGGCTCTAAAGCTTTATAAGCTCTAGTTAAAAGCATAAGAAATGTATAAATAATAAGTATAAAGTAAGTACACTATAAGCACTGCGCAACAACACACGCTAAGCAGGTTATATTAAAAAGACTAAAAAAGTAAGCTCTTTACTTATTTTAGAGAATTATATAAGACATATTTAATATGCTATTAAGGCGCAGTAGAGCTTTATAAATAATAATTATTAAAAATAAATATAGTAGTAAAATCTTTTTATACTTTTTTTAGGCAAAAACGCTCTTAGAAATCTAAAAAGTAATAAAAAACTTTAAAAGCATAGTGTCTAATTAATATAAGCTCTAAATTAGTAAAATATAGTAAGATAATAACACTACTACACTCTCTTAGCATAGAAAGTTAAGGTATAAGCTTTAAGTAAAGAAATTTAGCATTAATATTAAAAGCTTTTTACTATACACTTATAAGCTAAATAAAGCTGTAGAAAGAGCTAAATAAAAAAAAATTATAAAGTTTATTAAAATAAAAAGTAGCGTAGGACTTCTTAAAAAGCTCTAGCTAGAAGTAGTAGACGCAGCAACATAGCTGTATAATATAAGCCTGTTGCACACATATAACTTATGCTTACTAAATAAAGTCTTAAACACATAGTTTACTAACTACTTTAAATACTATAAGCTAAAGTAAGTAAAAAGTACTATAGCTAATCTAAGACCTAATTAGAGCAGAACCTACGCATATAGCTATTATGCTTACTTACTTAATAAGATGTTAGATTGAAGCACTGTTTCTAGTCTTCCTAAGATGAATGATGGGTTTGGATATGATGTATGGGATGATGATTGATTGTATTGATTTATCGATCCTTTTTCTGCTCTACTCGTGTTGCTCGGCTTTTTGTTTTGCCGATCCGAGTCCCTCGCGCACTTGCCCTATGCGCGACCAGCTT